>NC_059409.1:5882386-6191590 GCF_905220565.1 Melitaea cinxia | reverse complement strand
TTTTTACAAGATTTTTTATGTATAAAGTGGACTAAGCAATATTGTCTATCTGACTAGCTCTAATGCTTCCCCTAGATAGATAAAGAGATCCAGAGTAATGGGATGTTACAGGCTGAATCAATCTATCAAAAAATGAACTAGACAATTTGGTCTCTATGACTCTAATAATAACCGATATTTTTCTATCGAAACATTTGCATACTTTAATCTTTAAATATGTATATTTTAATACGTTAATGATTAAAGTTTTTATTGAAATAGACATAAAATTAAGTAATAAAATAAAACATACTATTAGCTTTGTTATCCTTAGTCTTAATGACATCCATCTTCGGATACTGTATGGGCAGTCTCGTCTGTACTATGTAGCCGTCAACGCCTCTCAACTTATGCCACTGCAGAGATACCGCGCTGGGCGACAAGCGGCTCATACTGGCATTCACGATGTAATCCACGTCTCCGAGATCATCGAACGTTAACGTCACGATTTCTGAAGGATCGGATGTATATGCGTTGTTTGATGCCGTTACCTGAAACATATATAATTGATTACTGGTATGTTTTACCATTTTCCAACATACAAGACATCCATGGAACTTACAAGGAAAAATTGTCGTGTTTATCTGGTTTTTTAAATGTAGAGACTGGTTGTGTAGAATATACTTATATTTGCAAACGATTTAGTACATAGTTTTAGATAAAATAACAAACATTTATTATATATATTAAATACTATTTACTACTACTTATGTTTGAGTTTATTAAATCCTGGTACTTACTTATTATCGTTATAAATCTATTACGTCGAAAAATATTGATTTATTTATTTACTAGCGGCCCGGTTTCGCTCGTTTGAAAAAAACTATCAGTGTTCCTCTACTATATTATGCATTATTATACATATAAACCTTCCTCTGGAATCACTCTATTCACTAAAAAAACCGCATCAAAATCCGTTACGTAGTTTTGAAGACGTAAGCATACAGACAGCGGGAAGCGACTTTATTTTTTACTATGTAATGATACTCTACTGACTACTTTATTGCACAATATATTTTGTAGACTTCTTTTTTTTTGTTATTTCTTGCATATTTTATGTTACATGTATTGTTTCTGGTCGTACAATAAAGTATATTTGTATTTGTACATTAAAGAATTGTACAAAGGTGGGTTTCTACGAGAAATAGAATTTCTTTCCATATGCGTTTCTTTAGTCGTATGCGGCATATTTTATTATTATTTAATATTAATATTTCATTATTTATCGTCGTTTTTTGGGATAAAAAATTGTAATGGACGGTTACAAATGAGTCACTTGCCAGAGTAGATTTTATATTAAGATAAAGTAAAATTTTAAAAAGCTCTAGATTTTTTTTCACGTGGCACGTGATCAATAACTATTACGGAACACCCTCATTAGAAGGAACGCAAGTTATACTGTCTGACTCCTAACTGTGCTCCTTCGAATGGGATCAAACTGCGCGAACGTGCTAGTCGCGTAAATACGGGTATGGAATACGCAGACTAGAGAGCAAAAGCAAATGAGAAAGAGCGAACGCACCCAGAAGGAGTAGTTGGAGCCCGGCTCGAAGTAGCCCTGGATGACGACGGAGCGCTCGGAGGCGCGCACGAGCACGTCGGCGGGCGGCAGCGGCGGCGCGCGCGACACCGTGTAGTGCAGCAGCGCGCCCGCCGCGCGCGCCGGCGCGTCCCACCACAGCTGCACGCGCCGCCCCGCCAGCTGGCGCGCCGACACGCGCGCCGGCGGCGACGGCTCTGGGGGGAGATCGGTCAGACTAACGAGTGCGAGCTAGTGAGCTGCCGCGCGGGCCGGGCCCGGCGCTGCGCGTGGCAGAGTAAGAGTAAATGGCCTTTTACTCTACTACATTCTTTTTTGGAAACTTTTTTACCCGACTACCGCAAAGCCAAAAGGAGGGTTATAATTTTAGCATTATATGCATCTATCTATGTATGTATACATGAATATATATATGTATGAATATATATATAAATTATCCTTCCCAGGGGTATTTATAGGTTTAATATAAAAAGAAGTTTGTTTTTTTTTTCTTGTGTTTTTTCTTTTATTTTATTTTTTCACGTTTGTTATTTTAAATTTTAAACGGATGGATGGTCGTAATTGGCCTTTTTGATTATATTTCATTCTAGTTTGTTTTATAATTTTTTCTGTGCTGTGTACCATCCCTTGTAAATAAATAAATAAATAAATATGTATGTATGTCTGTAAGCGTCTTAATTGTCCGCTGGTTATCGGCTATATGGCGACCTCTAAAAGACAATGTTACGTACTTTTTTTTTTTGTCATAGACGGGTTTCATTTTAACTTTCTTTATCTTGTTTCATTTTTTTATCCGATTTTAATAATCCTTTTTAATACTGTCATCCTCGTTTAGATATTAATTCAGTGAACAAGTTTTACCTTTGGTTTATTTTTGCTATTTATTTCACGTAATGTATATATTTATTACAATTATATTTAAATCATAATTGTAGTTGAATAACTATTATTATATTTAATATTCAAATATTTTATTACAATATTATAATACAGCTTATCGTCTAAAAATAATAGAAATAATTAGACTCACTTCCTTCACCCGTTTTGGTCGTAACATATTTCATCGAAGGGTAAACCTTATTCGATTTACTGTCCTGAACATATACAGTCACATTGTAATCTGTATATGGTTCCAAATCCGTGAACCTAAAAGAAAAACATCAAAAAATGATTGCGCAACTTACGATACCTAAAACTTTACCGTAATACCACAATCGATTTAACAATATACAATAAAAATTAAGAAATTTTTAAATTTAAAGCATTCAAATAAATGAAAAAAAAAAATTATAGCGTTCTTTACATAACATCACACAATATTCTAGTAAAAAAGCTTTTTTATTGATACCCATCCCTTCTTATGGATCTGACTCAGTCTGAACTAGATTTTTGTTTCAATAATAATAATTTCAAAAATAAATTGATACCTGAAATAAAGAATTGTTTATTTAAAATGTTCTTACCTGTAAACGCTATCGTTAGTCCAAGTCATGTTCTTCCAAATACCATCGCTGACTTTAGCAATCGAAGGTAGAAAACTGTACAGGACTGATTTCTGCTGAGCCAGCCAGCAAGATATTAGGAAACTTGAAGAATTGATAGAGGTCTGATCCACTCCGATGCTGATGAACTGATGAATAAAAAAAATATTGGATATTAAAAAGAAAATATGCATACATAACGTTTTAATTATTTTACAAAAGGAAGTTCTTTCAATATTTTTCAATATTACGCAAGTAGATATAAAATAGATAAATATTTCTTATATTCATGTTTATATTTATCGTGTAACCATTATACAATTATTACGTTCGTGCTTAGTATTTAAAAGTAAAGAATTAACGTGGACGAGATGACCGACAACGTGGTGAAGACAGTGTGTGTACACTGGTTCGCAGACACTTTCCGCCAACCAAATTTTCTCCCGAAGCCTTGGATCTAATGCGGCGGAGGCGCGATTATTAATTATAATTTGTTTGTGTTTGGGTTGTATGGAAGAAATTGCTAAATAGGCATAAGCCCGCCCATTCTACTTCACAGTCTGTAAATATTTTTTTAAATGTGTTTATTGTTTAAAATGTAGTTGTGGTGTACAATAAAGTATAAATAAATAAATAAATAAAAATTTAAGTTCTTAGCTACAGTAAATAGCGTGATTTCTCAGAATTTTCGGAACCAATGGAAGTTTAAGAAAAAGAACAATTTATTAAATATTTAATGATACAGTTTTAGTTTTGTACAGTAGCTAACCTGATAATCGTTAGACAATGTTTTTTCACGTGATAAAGTCTTATAAATCGATGAACACCGGCTGCACGCACGAAAAAGTGTCACGTTCCGTCTGATCCTGAGTGCAAGCGAGAGCGCGAAACAAGCGATAGAGAGGCATGATCGGCCCAAGCGTTAGCTTGTGACACATTTATCTTTCTTCTCGCGTAACGTCTTAGCTAGTTGTTCTAAATAATTTTATTCAATTCATAAAAGTATGCAATTTTTCATTAATATTTCTTTATGACGTTATCAAGCACAACTATCGTTCTTAAACCAAATTTACAGATAACCAATTATTTTATATATAAAGTAGTCAAAGAGATCAAACCTGATAGAATTGCGTCTGCTTGGTCTCGCTGGTACAGTTCGCCTCGTCGCTTCCATCGTAACAGTCCTGGTGACCGTTGCACACCTTCACTTGCCACAAGCACTTCCGGCCGTCGTCGCATTGGAAGTAACGCGACGGACAGCTTCCACTGATCTTATGTTTCTGATACAATATAATATTTTTTGAGTCCGTAAATCCTACTAACACAGAGGAACAGTCTTGTTTAGTAAACAAATATGGCGTACTTCCGACCCCAGACTATAGAGTAATATTGTAAGTATAGTAAAGTGACACAAAGAGCAAATGAATAAACAATATAAATAAGCCATAGACGAAAGTTAAATTCATTTTATGTTCAAATATTTAACGCTGACATATTGCTAAAATTATTTCATAACCTAATAATATAGTGAATATTTTTGCTAAGAATTAGTAGAGGTACAGAATTACGAAAGAAGAAAAATATTAATCGAGCACCGAGCATAAAAGGCAAAAAAATTATATTTCGTTTATGTAAAAAGATCGGTAAAAAGACGTCAAAAATAAAATTTACAACAAAATAAATAATAATAAATACGCCTGTGTCTAGAAAAAAAAAGTCGACTCTATTAGTATTATTGTCACATTATTTGTATTCACTATGAATACGCTCTCTATAACATCTAAACAAAAGGATTGATAACACTGTTTCTCACATAGCTCTCATTGGGTAATCTTAAGTCTCATCCTAAATTCCTAAATTTTCCTCTGAACTAGAGTACTTTTATGCCAGTGCTATGTGCTATACTTTTATATTATATGGGATAGTGTTAAAAATGTTCAGGGTGAAATTGACATTCAGAAATAATATTCATAATATAAAATAAAACCTTTACAATAAAGACTTTACTATAAAAGATTGACATTTGTAATATTTTGTTAGCATTTTTTACGTTGAACATTAAAAAAAAAAAAAAAAAAAAAAAAAAAAAAAAAAAAAAAAAAAAAAAAAAAAAAAAAAAAAAAAAAAAAACAATGTTTAAAACATAATAACAAATCGCTTTACAGAAACGTTGTTTTATAACTTATTAACAAGGTAAAAATAGTAAAGGCGAAAATTTAAAATATAGCTTTACCTATATTTATATAGGTAAAGCTTATATAACACGGCCTATTTTATCGCTCACTGTTCATTCACTTATACTCATTCACCTCTAAAAATATTATGACCACATCCCTATTTACCTTATAAAAAGAGGATATCGAAATGTCATATTCAAAAATATTAATTATCTGTACTCTCGAAATTTTTATTTTAATAGTTTTTATGTGTTTAAAATGATAAATTGATATTTCTTTTTCGTGAAATAAATAGTAAATTGAGTTTTACAAATATCTGTAAGTTAATGTTTTGTGAAAGCGAGTGATAAATGCGGAAAAAACGTGAATTATTTATTGACAGGGATTTGTTTACTAAATAAGGCAGTTCCAAAAAAATAGACTTTAGATAAACACATATCCATATAGTAATAGATATTTGTAGCGACATCTATCGCGCGGCATACAACCTAGAGAAACTGACGTATCCTACATCGCGCTATCAAAGTTATCAAAGTGATTGAGTATATATACAAGATCCCGACAACAACCGTCGGGCCAGTAGACACAATAACCGTCTGGTCGGAGGATCCTCCCTTTTCGATGGCCGACGTGATTCTTCGTAGTGCAAATATATAAATGTACAGTGTGCAGCGTACCGCGCCGCAGTAGGCCTCGTCGCTGCGGTCGGCGCAGTCGGGCGCGCCGTCGCACAGCTGCGCGTGGCGCACGCAGGCGCGGCCGTCGGCGCACGGCGTGCTGTCGGCGGCGCAGCGCTCGGGCGCGCGCGGCGCCGCGGGGCACGCGCGCTCGTCCGCGCCGTCCGGGCAGTCCGCCATCTGGTCGCACGCCCACGACAGCGGGATGCACACGCCTGCGGGCAGGGAAGTCACTTCACTTTACTTCACTTTTTTTTATACCACTAGATCGACAAATAAGCGTACGGCTGATGGTAAGTGATTACCGTAGCTTACAGACAACCCTGCAACACCAGAAGCATCGCAAGCGCGTTGCCGACCCAATCCCCAATCCCCCCAGGAGCTCTGGTCACCTCACTCACCAACAGGAACACAATACTGCTTGAAAACAGTATTATTTAGCTGTGATCTTCTGTAAGGTCGAGGTACTACCCCAGTCGAGCTGCTCCATATTTTGAGCAGGAAATTCCTGCTGTGCGAGTCAATTTGCGACTCCGTTACATGCGGAGCGAATACGTACACTGACTGATTGACTGATTCATTATCTTTCTGATTTGTTATTACGATTAACTAAATATGGAGATAACTAAATATAAGAATATCTTACTTACCGGGAGCACAGGTGAACTGATTCTTGGAACATTTGTGTTTAGTCGCGTCGTGTTCCGGACTGACGACTGGTTTCTCGGGAACGACCAATCCACAGCCCGATTCGTCAGAATTGTCTCCGCAGTCGTTGATACCGTCACATCGCCACCAATATGGTAAGCAGTTACCGTTGTCACATTTAAACATCCAGTCTAAACATGAACCGTTGTTGGTGAAAATAGGTGGTTCGGTGGTAGATCGCGGTAGCAACTTGGAATGACCAATAGATTTGCAATTAATCTCGTCGAAAGAATCTACGTCGCTACAATCATTTTCACCATCGCAAACCTGTAGGACAATTTTTTTTTTTTTAAACAATTGCGAAAATATTCATAATAGGTTTAAAGCGATAATAGTAAAAATTTGCAGTCTGTGACTCGATTATACAAGTCAGATTTGTAGTTCTGTGCTAGAATACGCAACTCAGTTTTTGTATAGGTTCATATTGTAGCAAAGTTGAGCATAGCAGTCATGGCCAATTTACTACTGTAGAAAAGAAACACAGTCGTATATCGCCTCCCGTCACATCACTTATCTTCTTCCGCTCAGCTACAACTCCTGTCTTTTATTCAAAAACCTAATTACCAACTATTCAAATCATCAAACCGTCTCATGTTCGTTAGTAACAACGTTTCAACATTTCGTTTCGTAAGTAACATAGTATCCCTAACACTTACCCAGGACATAAAGATGCACTTTCCGCTCGGACACCTGAACATGTAGGGCGCGCAAGATGAGTTCCTACACTTGTCCTCGGTCTCGTCGTCCCCTCCAGGGCAGTCGCGTTCCCCGTCACACACCCACGAGTCCGGGATGCAAGAAGGATTCGTATCATCGTTGCAGCGGAACGCGTGCATGTCACAACTCATCGTCTCGGGACGTTTTGGTAGATTTTGCTGCAAACAACAAACATTTATGACATTTACAAGAAAAGTAGAACTTAGATTGCAATAAGAGGAGTGGGTATTAATAAAGATATAACCAATGCTAAAGTTTTGGTCCAAACTAATATACCCATTTTTATATCGATGCCTAACAGCCAAAAAGGGTTAAGCGACATTTTTTGAGAAACTGAGTTATATATATAGTTAGAATCGAATACAACTATATATATAACTCAGTTTCTCAAAAAATGTCGCTTAACCCTTTTTGGCTGTTAGGCATCGATATAATAGCTTATCCTAACGGTCCTAATCAATATGTTTTATCACTAAACTATTGTATAAGATAACTATTGTATAAGATAGACAAAATACGTTTGATCAGTAGAGTTCACATCAACGAAAAGCTACCGTTAAGAAGTTTAAAAATTGTAAGAAAAGTCAACATATTTCAAAATAAATTTAATACCGTGCAGTTGCGTTCATCAGATCCATCCTTGCAGTCGTTATCTCCGTCGCAGACCCACCGCTTCTCGATACAATTACCGTTGGCACATTGGAACTGAGTTTCGGTACAATTTTGTTTTCCGCAATCTTTAAATAAAAGATATTGTTTATATAATCATCATATTATCTTATTTTTGGTTCTATGGACAAATAACACTTTTTAAGTACTCGCTTAAAGCGCCCTGATTATCTAGTTTACTATATAAATGACCTGGTAATTATAAACATAGGAAAAAACTACAGATTAGACGGTCTTTCTGCGACAGAGTGGAGATTGCAATTACTGACCTTGCAGGGGTTGCAAACAGAAAATAGTTTAGTTAAGTAAAAAAATAAAAATAAATAAAATTTATTCACCAGAAGAACACAAACCACAACACTGGTTGAAAGCAGTATTATTTAAGTGTGCTATCTTCTGTAAGATCGAAGTACTTCCCCACTCGGGCTGCTCCAGCATTGAGCAGGATATTCCTGCTGTGCCCTACCTTAGTTAAAAAGTCTACATCATAATATGATTCTATGTATTGATGACGCGTTAGCGCAGCACTCACAAAACTGGCTGTTGCGCTGGCAGTCGCGGGTTCGATCCCCGCTCACTAAAAACATTTTATTGGCATTGTAGAAGTTTGTCGTGGTCTGGGCGTTTGTGTGTGTTTCCGGACCCCCTACACAGAAAAATCCTACTGGCAGCCGTTACGTGAAGCGTTTAACAAAGGTACCCTTCTCGTCGCTCATGTCCACGCAGTCGATGTCGCCGTCGCAGCGCCAGGGCGGCAGGTAGCAGCGCGCGTCGTCGCACGCGATCATGGGCGGGCGGCACAGGCAGCCCGCCTCGTCCGACATGTCGCCGCAGTCGTCGTTGCCGTCGCAGCGCCACGTGCTCGTTATACACATGCCGTTCTTGCACGTGAACTGCTCCTAAACAATAGTTTGACGTATGAGTAGAACCAGAATTAAGTGACTAGTGTGTAATTACACTAGTTTATATATATATATACACAAAGGTCGACAACAATCATGAAAAACATTAAAAACTGCCAAGTTATAAAAAAGGAAAAGAAATTAGTGAACCTGAGTGAAACCTAAAACCTGAGTTAACGGTTGATTGACCAGTTTTAAATAGTGTCATTACGGTCACAAAACAATATTTTAGTCCACTCAAATGAAATTTGAAAAAGATACTTCACAACACTATTTTAGATATAATAAAAGGCTATAATCGTATTAAATAGAAATAACTCTACGGATACTTGACTTTGACTTTGGCACAGTTTGTATTTACCCTGCTATTCTTTATCGAAAAAAATTCGTCTCTTACCTATAACACAAGCATTAAGTTCCGTAATTTAGGAACAGACGACTCATCATTTCCTTCTCTTAGCCCACTTATGTATGGTCGGCACAACATGTTTTAACTCTTTCATTTCTCTCTATTGTTCGTCACTTCAGCGCTTACTCCTTTCTTTTTCATATCCTCACTCACACAATCCATCCATCGCTTTTTTAGCCTGCCGGTCGCTCTTCGTGTTTTGACATTCCTATCATCCCTAACATTCTTTTACCAATATAGCGTTCATTCCTCCTCATTACATGCCCATACCACGCTAACCTACTCCTACTCATGCATCTTAGGTTAGCATGGTATGGGCATGTTGTATATATATATATATATATATATATATATATATATATATATATATATATATATATATATATATAAATTATTATTATTACTATATCCTTACGGATGCTGCGGTTACCAACCCGCCTGCCCAGCTTGGTGACTATGGGCAAAACACATGAGTTCACGCCATTTTTAGCGTGAACTTGTGGAGGCCTATATCCAATAGTGGACTGCGAAAGGCTGCTGTGATGATGATGATGATGATTTCCTTATACTCTTAATACTTAAGTCGATGAAGCCGATCGTTACAAAACTAAATTTTAGATTCTTACCTCTTCACAAGTTCCGGCCAGTTTCGGACACGTCATGTTTGGCGCCGGCTCCATTCCGTTCGGACACATACATTTTCCATTGATTCTTTTAAATCCATCGGGACAAAGACAGCTGAAAGTATTACCAGGACCACCTAGACATAAGGTGTCGCAGCTTGTATTCTTATACGAGCATGCATTTGTTCCGTGCTGCATATAGTAAGCAAATACTTTCAAATCCATCAAACCAGACAAATGGTCGTTGATCGTTATGATATTACCTCCGGTGTCTTTATCTGCCATAAATATCGACTTAGCTTTCCAGTCGTCCCAGTACATTTTATTCTTTAGGACGGCGACCGCAAATGGATGCGAGTTTTTATCCTCATTCCATAATATTCTCTTAAAGTATTGCCCATTTAAATCTGCACTTGCGATGTAATCTTCCATCGCATCGACCCAGTATATCCTGTCAGCCATTCTATCTATTGTGATACCATTGGGCCATTGTACGATCGGTGTTGTAAATAACATCTTTACATTCGTCCCATCGAGATTTGATCTAGATACCGAAGGACTGTTACGGTCCCAATCAGTCCAAAATAAGTATCCCGCTCGGGGATGGACTGCTATTCCACGGGGTTTAGAGAGTACAGTGGAATTCAATATGGTAGCTCTCATTCTGCCCTGACTAGTAAGATCAGTCCTTACGGCTTCGATTTTCCTTCTCATGCCATCGACAAAGAACAGTACGTTAGAAATCCAGTCCAGGGCCATACCTTCTATACTAGCCAAGTCAGTATCAACAACTACTTCCTGTGTAGTACTGTTGCCAAAGCATTGCCGACTAATTTTGTCAACTTCAATATCAGCCCAATAAATACAGTTATTTTTCATATCAAACTCGATCGCGACAATGTTCCTCTGTCCTGTGACCGGTATTATTGTCGAATTATCGAATAAGTCGATGCGCGCAATTTTGTCCCTTAACGCGACCAAAATAAATTCCGTAGGTTCTTCTATTGGGCAAGGAATCGATTCCGGCTCGTAAGGCATGTAGAACGGTACTTTACATACATCTCCATCGATCTTTTTGTAACCCTTGGTCCTTTTATAAAATGTACCTGGGCGACAATGTGGTGGAATAGCATAAGGGTCATAGTTAAGACTCTGATTTCTGACACAAATATTATGGGAAAGAACGAAACCAAAATCACACTCATAATCTCGCCTACTACATTCGCACACTTCTTTTTTAACTGGCCTATCATATCCAACGCCGTTGTAACAATTTGTATGAGCGAGGCGGCGTTGAAACGTGTCTCTTTCACCGAGAACGCAAGATACTGAAGAATTTGGTGTCGTTACTGACCAAAACTTGTAGTCGTCCTTCGTACAGTTTCGTGGAAAAGCGTTTAGCAAGTCAATGGTAATAATTATCCATTGGTGTTGAGCGTTCTCAGAACCGAACATTGTAAATGTTGTTGTATTTTCGCCTGGTTCTGTCATAAGTCCGTATATGCGAAGATCGTCGTCGTTAAATCTAAAAATAAGACGGGAATAATAAATATAAATACTCCATTATATATGAGATATTGGAAGAAAAATTATCAAACAACTAATTTATTTATGATAGTTAACATAGTTATTTGTAATAAACAGTTAATTTTATCGTTCCATTGCTAAAAAAGTAGTACTAGTTTTATATTAAAAAAATTTAGTAGAATACTAGTTTATTAATTAACACAAAGAGAATAATTTGACTTATACTTCTATTTCATGCCTCCGACTGCATATTATGTACGATGTTGCATAAAATTTCAAATGACTACAGTATTGATATTTTTAAGTATTACAGTACATAATGTTTGATGTTATTACGATTTATTTCGCTGGTTTTATGTTGTTATTAAATTTTTATCTTGTTCTAACCTTTTCAGTTGATTTTCCATTATTTCTTCTTATTATCTTCATGTTGCGGTGTTTTTTTTATTACTATTTTATTTATGTCTTTTTAGTGAGAAAAATTACGTAATCGGTTCAATTCATTAAAAGAGCTATTGTATGGTTGATTAAGTAATTTTTGACGGAAAGTCGAGAAAAGTTGGCATAAACCTAATTTAAATAATATTCGACTTAAGCATTTTTTTCTCATAGATAAACCTTATGGTATTTTTTTAAGAAAAATTTTCATCTACCGCACTTAATTCTACTTGCAGAGAGAGATGACGTATTTTTTCAACCGACGAAAAAAAACTGAGAAGGATCTAAAGTCGCCAAGTATATATATATATATTTTTTTTATGTTTGACCATGACAATTTTACAGAGGTAAAAAGTTATGCATGGTCAAACCGTAGTCCAAATTTGATAATGTAGCTTATTATTATATTTCAATGAGCTCTTTTCTTTTAGCTAAGTGTCATATAAAAATGTGTAAAACTAAAGATATAATACATGGTTTAAAATTAATACTTACTGATAAGAATTCCAGTCCAGACCTTCATTAGTCGAGTACAAGATCCTTCTAGTTTCCCCTCTCGTCTTGAAATATTTAACTGCGACAAGTACTCCGCCGTGATCGCCGTAATTGAAGAAGTAATAGTCCTTCAGAATCCTCTTCCAAGTGAGACCAGCATCTCTACTGAGATAGACTCCTGGAATGCCCTTTAGAGACTTTCCAATCACTCCTGTTGCCATGATAACGCCGGGTACAGATTTAGAACTCATTATACTTGCCGATCTGAAAATAAAATTTTGTTCTGAACAAACATGTCGTAATAGCATTCGATGACATGACACGCTTGAACAGATGAAAAGCTTGTGGGACTAAATACAGACATTAGTATTTCAAAATATTTCAATCCATAAAAATCATTATTAGTCACGAAAACTTTAATTACCTAATAGTTGTTTTAAAACCCAAAAAATTAACTGTCTAATCAAAATGTATGTTTTTGAATAATGTACGTGCGATTTATCATAAACAGTGATGACTAGTGAATATAAATGAGAAACCAAAGCTGCAAATAATATCAGTCGATTATCATTGAACGTATTCCCAAAAAACACATTCACAAATTTTATGTACATAAATTATAAATGAAATACGAGAAGCGCCCCGTGCTCAGTGCACAACGAATTATAAAAACCACATTCTCTATAACTGTACATATGTTTTACCTCATATCACTGTTTAACACATTTCCTGGTTGGCTGCAAAAAATTTACTATTATTACATTCCATTTACTAGCTATTTTTTTTTTTACCAAAACTTTTAGAACTAACAATTTGTAATAACTGTAAATAATTTTGATTTTATAAACTAAGCTTGGTCACCAAACCAATGCATAAAATATAATTTTTACAGCAATTTATTTATCATAAAATTAAATTGTATTCTCTTAATAGAAAAATCAACAAAAAAAAGCCATAAACGAACAACAGTAATTCACATCAACACTACGTGTAATTTGATCTCATCTTAATAGGTTTTAATTATTGATGAAACGATAATAATAATTTATTGCAGTCATAGTCACTGAATTTTTTTATCATAACTACATTAATTCCGGCCTAAATGTATGGTTGATTTCAAATTTTAGTGGATTATAAATTCGTTAAAGCCTTCATTAATTAGCTTTATAAAAATAACGTTAATGAGCATGAGAATATTGTAACTGGCTATTCTTTACATTAGACCTATTTAAGAAAATGAATATAAATCATCTTTAAAAAAAAAATTATCTAAAATAACTTTGCTTAGAACGGAACCAAGTAAAAAATATTTTATAATAATTTTTCCTTGATTTCTAACTTAAACTCTGTTACTGATAGTGGTAGGGGCGAGAAGGACAGATTTTTAGCGATAAGTTTGCAGTAAGTTTTACCATATATGATCACGCTGCACGTGTACAATAATAATTTAAATATTATACGTTTTTAACATAAAGTCTCAGTGCTGTTAAAAGGACAAAGATATACAGGACAAGCTTGACATTGTTTAATTAATTTAGTTAATATAGTACCACCGTGCTTTCAAGAATTTACCGACGGCCCTACATTGTAGTTATTCGTTAATTTTTATAAAATAACATTCAATTTTACACGATGATTACAGTCAATCCCATGGGCATTTTAAAAGCATCACTAACAAAAATAATACATTAACGTTAAATAATAATATGTAATATAACATTCTTTCCGTTAACAGATAAATGTTAAGGCACTCTATGGCTGGACCGTCACCTCACCGAACTTGAAATGGAACTGAATCACTTTAAGTGGGGCATGCTGGGGTTGTCTGAAGTCCGAAGAGAGGGTGAGGACACGATGATCCTGGACTCTGGGCACTTGTTTTACTTCGAAGTGGCGTCGGTTTTCTAGTCCACAAGACTAACTAACAACGTTGTGGAAGTCAGCAGTGTGTCGACCCCGGTAGCGTAACTTGTACTTAAACTCACTGACAGGTAATCCCTGAAAGTGATATAATTATATGCGCCGACCTCGGCACACTGACAATGAAGTCGAAGCCTTGTGTGATGAAGATATTGCAAGGGCCATAATTGTACTACTTCGGCCTTCTATGAGAGATGTTATGAGAGACTTCAACGCTAAAGTGGAAGTACAAGACCGCGACCAATCGAGTATCGGACCACACAGATTGGGGCGCAGGAATCGCAGGGGGCAGATACTTGTCAACTTCCTGGAAGCGGAGAGGCTTCTCAGGAAGTGGCGAATCCCCGATACTGTGACGAGGAACGTCATAGCGGGCCTGCTTGATGAAATCTCTCTCCGACCTGCGCTGCCCCAAATACTTGGCTCCGAGTAGTTCCTACTGCAACTCCAAAACAGATTCGATTCTCTGGAAATTACTAGCGACGTGGACGAGATGACCGACAGCGTAGTGAAGACGGTGTGTAAACTGGATCGCAAACAAAACAAAACTGGGGCTGGGCGGCGTTTGGCAGGCTTAGTCGAGTCTTCACTTCGAAGATTCCGCAATGCTTGAAGACAAAAGTCTTCGAGCAATGCGTCCTGCCTGTGTTAACATACGGAGCCGAGACGTGGATACTAACGAAGGGACTGTTCCACAAGTTTAAAGTCGCTCAACGTGCAATGGAACAGGCTATGCTTGAGGTTTTTCTCGAAGATAGGATTAGAAATGAGACTATCCGCGAGAGAAGCAAGTCGAAGGGGCAGTGGGTGGGTCATCTGTATGTGAGACTGACTGACTGCACCATGCACCGCGCAACACATGCTGCTTACGATCGCCTTCAATGGAGACATATCATTCGTGGTCGTGATCCTCATCATTGAGGGAACGAGGAAGAAGACTGACTGACTATTATATAAAACTAGCTGACTCGACAAACGTTGTCTTGCCGCTAAACACTATTTAAAAATAGGGGTTGGTGGTAGAAGGGTGGAAATTTAGAGTTGTATGTATTTTTCAACGCCAAATCCTAATAAAAAAAAATAATTTATATAAAAATTTAAAAAAAAATGGGTTGGACTACCCTTAACATTTAGGGGGATGAAAATTGATGTTGTTCGATTCTCAAACCTACCCAATATGCACACAAAATTTCATGAGAATCAGTAAAGCAGTTTCGGAGGAGTTTAACACCGCGACACGAGAATTTTATATATTAGAATTATACATTATCATTTGTCTTCCGCAGGTAGAGTTGTCAGTTGTCAGTGTACAGTATTCTAAATAAAACGTCGATACAAAAATAAGTAATTACGTATACAAGCATGTTATGTACTCATTACATAAAAAAAAAATAATCCTGTGATACATTTCAGAACTACAAGTTGCCATTTGCCACTAGCCATTTGAAACATAAATTATATTTTACTATACTAATCTAAAGAATTATGTCAAAAATTACAACACAAACAAGCTATGCGTCGACGTCAAGTGTATGAACTTAAATTAGATACGATTATAACTTCCTTACCTTGTAACTGGATACAACTGACTGAATTTCTGGCACAAGTGCAAGCGGCACGAGTTTTCAATGTGGCAGTTAAGCGGGATGCCTGTTAAATGATATCACATTACTTTTATTTAAAATCACGATAACACAAAATATATTGCGATAAACAATATATAAACTAGCATATGGCATATGTATTATAATTTACATCAACGAAAAATATATCTTGAACTACTTATTGATGAATTTCCTTTCCTTCGACTGGGAAAGTATCTCAACCTTACAGGGGATTACACGCTTGCGATGCTTCTGGTGTTTTAGGCGTCTATATGCTTCGATAATCGCATACCATCATGTGAGCCGTACGCTTGTTTGCCGACATAGTTGTTAAAATAATAAAATATGTTTTACCATTTTCATCTTCAGTCGGCGCTTTAATAGATGACCAAGTGACTCCGTGATCGAAAGTTATGAGAGACACTAGATGTTCAGGCTCTATGTTCGATGCTTGCGTCTTCAAGTTTACTTTTGAAGCGATGTAGATGCCCTTCAGACCCTCGACACGATATAGATCCGTGAAAGGATCTTCTGTAACATCTCTGAAAGTAAAAAGAAGATGATAAAATAATACGTACGAAGGAAATCGCTAATTAGCGATAAGGCCGCCTTATGTAATCGATTGTATATTCAAATCGTTTCTTTTAATTATTTTGTAAGTGATGCAGTATAAAGTATTCTCTCTCCCTACGTAATAATTAATAATTGAAACTAATTTAAATGTCAAAAATTTCATAAAAAAATTAGAATGATATCGTTTTCATTCAAATAACATAAGATAGCAATAATAATTAAGGGTAATAGAAATAAATTAATTTTCTCTGCATTACCCGTTATAATTTAACAAATAATTGCTTTGTTATTAAGTATTATCATCATATCTTTCACATGCCTGATTTAACTTAGAAATAATTATCATAAGCAGTGAACAGGAAATCTTTTATTATCCAAAACTGCTTTATAGTAATTATTTTTTTATAGTAATATTAACAATTACTATTATTATTGAAAATAATTTTTTTTCACCTAGCCCTATCAACTAAGATTGTTTACAGTTTATGTTCGTTCTAGTAAACCGTGTTAAACGGTGTTGGTATTTATTTTTAACAGACTTCAAAAAAAGGAGGAGGTTCTTAATTCGACTGTTATTTATGTATGTTACCTCAGAACTTTTCACTGGTTGGACCAATTTAGATGATTTTTACTTAAATGTGGTGCTTCTGTGGCTCCATTCATCATTGAGACTGACAAATACTTTTCGAGTTACGTCTAATAATACGTATTTACTTAACTATGTTTTCGTCCACCTACGTTGTATTATACCAAATAGCTTTTTACTAAGTATATCAATTTTGATGATTCTTATTTAATCGAAAGCTGATGCCTGTTTTGTGGTCCCATTTAAATATAATCGAGATCTGATGACTACTTTTTTAAGTAATCTTTGATTACGCGTATTTACTTAACTATTTTTGCGTCTCACTTCTCACTTCAGCCTATCGCAGTCCACTGCTGGACATAGGCCTCCCCAAGTTCGCGCCACACATCCCGGTCTTCCGCAATCCTCATCCAGCCTCCACCGGCAATCTTACGTAGATCGTCGGTCCAACGGGCCGGAGGACGTCCCACACTGCGTTTGCCAAGACGCGGTCTCCACTCTAGGACCCGTCTACTCCAACGGCCATCGGTCCTGCGACACAGATGACCAGCCCACTGCCACTTCAACTTGCTAATTCTGTGGGCTATGTCGGTTACTTTCGTTCTCTCGCGGATAGTCTCATTTCTAATCCTGTCTTTGAGAGAGACCCCAAGCATAGCCCGTTCCATTGCACGTTGAGCGACTTTAAACTTGTGGACCAGTCCCTTCGTCAGTGTCCACGTCTCGGCTCCGTATGTTAACACAGGCAGGACGCATTGCTCGAAAACTTTTGTCTTCAAGCATTGCGGAATCTTCGAAGTGAAGACTCGACGGAGCCTGCCAAACGCCGCCCAGCCCAACCGAATCCTCCTATCGGCCTCCTTCTCGAAGTTGTTGCGGCCTAGTTGGATAGTATGGCCTAGGTAAATATAATCCTGAACAACTTCGAGAAGGGTACCATCGACCGATACCGGTATCGGTTTGACTTGGTTGTTAAACATAACTTTCGTCTTATCCAAGTTCATACAGAGACCGACACGTCGGGAGGACTCGTTTAGGCCGGCCAGCATTTGGCCTAACTCATCCAGCGTCTCCGCAAAGATGACAATATCGTCGGCGAAACGAAGGTGAGAGATGAATTCACCGTTGACGTTGATGCCCCGTTCCCCCCAATCTAAGGTCTTAAAAACATCCTCTAGCGCAGTGGTAAACAGTTTCGGTGATATTACATCCCCCTGTCTTACCCCGCGCCGGAGGGAAATAGGTATAGATATTTTTGCGTCTACCTACGCTGTATTACTGGTCGATATAATTGAAATCGTTTTTTTTTTTTTCGTTTTCAAACTATCACAATTACAGCGTCACATATACCTACTATGTATTTTTGCACTAGTTATAATACTGTTTGTTTACCACACAAAATAATAATAAAATATATTTGAAACTGAAAAAAAATTCAAATTTTATTTATTCAAGTAGGCTTCAAAAGCACTTTGAATCGTCATTTTACGAATAAAATTATATCTGTTTTTTTTTATAAATTAATCATAGTTTAAGTCACCACTATTTCCATATACCAGTCGTAATGGTTTTAGGGCCTTTGTTCTACATTAAAGTATAATCATTTTAAAAGTTAAACAATGACTCATTTAGCGATGTTTTAACTGGTATATATTCTGAATAAATAAGCTAATATCTTGAAACCGACATCTGTCACGCTTTAGTGCATATTACTGGAATGAATCATAAAATAATTAAAATGCAAGCACTAGCAAGTCCTAATATGTCACTATATAAGTCTGTGCCTCCTAGTGGTCAAATATCAGAACCTAAATCGACCTTCATCGATCTGATAATAATAGAATGAAACGTATTTTATAATTTTAGTATATTAGATAATATATTTAAAATGGGTTGCCTAAAAAATTCTGAACTGACTTTATTTTTTTATTTTTTTAAAAATGATTTTTAATTGAAAATTGCAACATCAAGATAATAAGAAAATTTAATCCTGACTTAAAGTGTGAAACGTATGGAATAAGCAGCTATTGGGTTGCCTATTGTTTACCTGGATAAACTACTGGGTTGCCAGATATAATATAAACATGTATGTCGATGCCAGTTACTTTCAATTAATTGGATAATAGCAAAAATTTTATATCAACGTAAGCGCTGTTTTAGCTGTTTTCATGTTGCAATTTTCAATTAAAAATAATTTAATCTAAATAATTAAATATATTCAGTCCAGGGTTTTTTTAGGCAACCCATTTTTAATATATTATATAATATACTAAATTTATTATAAAATGTGTTTCTTACTATTATCAGCTCGGTGAACATTTAATTTTAAAGGTAGTTTACGAAAAAACTTTTAAAATGTAAATTTTTTCACAAACATTAACGGTCTTACTTATAAAAATCTCGCTAAGCAATACTTAGCCACCGCTTAGTTAAACCGCTCTTAAGCTACAAATCCATGTTTAACTTTTGTTTACTTATAAACGTTGATTAGCTGTTACTTAGTTAAGAAACAAACAAAGAATGATAATTTTTTTTTTCTAACAAACACACGCAAGTAAGTAGATCAAACGTCACAATATAACAGCTGATTTATGTGAAATCCGCCATCTTGCCGCTTAGCAGGAGTTAAACTATGCCTCGGCAGTGTTTAAATTTGACGGCTATTTAAACACTACTTAACGACTTCTTAACGCTAAATAGTGTTTATAAGTGAGGTTTTTGCTAATCCGTTGCTAAGCAATTGATTAAAAATTAAGAAACGTTTATAAGTAAGACCGTAAGTGCTTAAATTATGTGATAAGTGATACTTGTACAATTAAATCACTTTACACTTGTTAACTTTTCTTGTGTTCCTCAAACTAAAGATAAAAACAACCCCTAACTTTTTTGCTATCACTCTCCTTTTCATTTAATTTACTTAAATTTTACCAGAATACGAAATTTTTAGGTTTAAAAGGATACAACTCTAGATACATATTCACGCAAAATGCACTGAACATTAATTGTGAAGTTTAATACAATCTCTTAACCACAAAATAGTGTTAAATGCTTCCAGTGATTCATTACTGACAAACTTCTATTTCTTCTTGACTTCTTGACCAATATATTTTCACGAATTTTTTAACAGTTATATAACTTTATAAAAAACCGTAACTATAGCAGATAGAACGTGATTCAGACCAAAAAATTCATTCTTTTTTTCTGATAATGTTCACAATAAAATCGCAAAAAGGGCATCGCTCATCACAGGAGACACAGTATTAATTATTTTACATTGTATCCCATAAATAGATTAATAACATTTTTGATGGGAATTATAATAATGATATTAAAGCCAAACTGTATTCCATTTTGACTGTGTCTGTTTATATCTTGACCGAGCAACAAAATCAAATAAATTTCAATGATACTTGGCATAATTTGTATCCAAACTGTGAGTGCATTCCAAAATTTAATATAGCTCCTTAGGGAGAGGTTATGAAAATTAAAATATGTATTCCATTTAACTTACTCTAACCAACTGTCCTTCCAATTTCCGTCCGGGAAATAACTTAGAATGTGTTCCAAGCTTAGAACAAAGTTATACTGGGTAAAGTTTTTGCTTATTTCCGATACATAAAGATTTGACAGGTTTTCAGTGTGCATGACAGAGACGAAAATACGTTTATCAGTTACATCTGAAATGTGAAACTTGCTCAAGTCCAATTCAGTCTGAAACTTCGCTTTGAAGAAAGGGCCTCGCTGATGGGATATGTAGAGATCCAAAGAGTTTTTCTGAAACAAATTAGTATAATTAATATATGTATTTTTTAAACTTTAATTAATTATATATACAGCCATATCACAAGTGACTTTGAGTTCCACTTCGAGAATATATAAAAATTCTATTTACAAAATTTGCTCAGAAAATAAAAATTCTTTTAAAAATTGTTGCTAATTAAAATATCTTTAAACTTTACCGTATTTTTTGTATATTTCGATAATCAAGAAAAATATTAATAAAAAAAAATTATAGTGCTGAATTTAATTGGTTTGTATTTTTATGCAAATCGGTATAATTGTGATTAAATTTTAATTGGTTGACCTTTTGAAATAACGAAATACATCTTCTAATTGAGTAGTAGAATTTTATACCCTTCCCATTCTCAATATATTTTAGAACGTTTTTACAAGTTTTCTATGACAAACATTCCAAATAGTAATTAATATTATTCTTTAAAAGTCTAAAGGAAAGTATGTTCATGTTCTAAAGATATTTTTAAACGAATTCAAAAAAGAGGTTCCCAAATCGACTATATTTTTATGTGTGTTACCTCAGAACTTTTTACTAAGTGAACCGATTTCAATGAAACTTTTTTTAATCGAAAAACATTAATTGTCATGTGGTCCCGTTTAAATTTAATTGCGATATGACAAGCACGTTTTGAGTTATCTTTAATCATGCGTCTCTACTTGGCTATTTTTTCGTCTACCTACGATGTATTACTGGTCGATGTGAGTCGGTTTGGTTTTCATTTGCGAGCAAACACAATTATACTAAAATAATATTAAGATGCAACATTTTTTGATAAAAAACACTTCTCGGTTACCTTGAATATTAAAAATAAATACCGCTTTTGTACCATCAATTTTTACACTTTATACTAATAATTTATAGAAACTAATGTTATACATATTGTACAAAGTAGATTACCGATAACATATTAGCTGTATAAGCTTCGATCACAATCGATCACGATTCAGCCTGTAAAATCCCACTGCTGGGGACAGGCCTCTATTTCCATGTAGGAGAAGGATGATGATGATGTAATCCGACCGATTTCGGCCATGGCGACCACTTCGACCCCTTTTCCCTATAGAGCGCCTTGGCGCTGATGCGTTCGGAGATGGCTTATATAGCCGAGTTAGAAGTTAGAGGGAGAAGGATTATAGCTTAATCCACCAAGCTGTTTCACTGCGGGTTGGTGGATGTATTCTCGACTATGAGTAACGATCGCTATCGGATATTTATAATAACAACCAGAACTGACAGCTTAACGTGCTCTGAGAGGCTTGGCTGGAAGACCCACAAGGACAAACATCCAAACCAGAGCGAAATATTTGTAAATACAAATACCCATCTCGAACGGGAATCGATCCCACAAACCGCCTGTATGTACAGGCCGACAAGAAACAAGCACCACAATACCAGAGCAGTTAGTTGTATAAACTTCAGCTTATCTATATAATTATATCATAAGTATATGAAAATAATAAAATAAAAATAAATAAATAAAATAATTTGTTTATTTTATAACTCTGCGAACTGAACAATAACTTTTTCGTTAAATTTCACGCAGATGAAGTTGCGGGCACAGCTAGTATCATAAATAAATAAAAATGAATCACCGCAATGTATGTACACATATAACTTTTGAACAAATGTACCAAATTGGATAATTTTTTTTTATTTTTTTTTTATTGTCTAAACAAAGTTTGTTTAAAACAAATATTAAAAACAAAATCGATATATTCGAAACAAAACATAAACATATCGATACAAAGTTTGCCGAGTCATTAAGTTAACAATACAATAAGTATATCATTATTTTATATAAGAAATAAACTTATGTATATATTTTATATCATATAAAGATATCAAATATCAGCATTCGACGCTTAGATTGATAATAATCTACTTTCACAATCGAATGAATAGACAGATAGTGTTGACTACAAAATTGTATACATAATATTATTTAATTATACAAAGTACATAATATTTATAAAAAATATTGACCTTCAAAATATCCTTTATTACAAGTGTATACCGAGTGAATACTTGCGAAAAGATTAATATAAACCACATTTTCGACTGTATACCATTTCTAAGCGATGTACAAAAATCAGTCAAATAGAAACATAAGAAGAAGAAGATTTACAACTGAACTTAAGCTCCTGCTTCTATTTTATTATTTTTCGTTTTGTCGCTTATATGATATGTAGTACCTACAGCATATGGTTTAATTTAACGTCGCTTTTCTATCCATCCTGTGTGTTATGTATTTTAGCGGAACTTCACAACAATGATACTCATACCTAGAATTAGTCATTATAACTTATCACTGAGTTTTTTTTTCGATAAACAAAATTGTTAATTGACCAAATACATTATTTTAGTTTTACACATCTTCTGTATAAGTAAAATGAATTGCCGTAATATATGAGCTCTAATAACTTCCGAACGAAGGCACCAAATTAGAGAATTCTTTTTTTTTTGTGTTTGTTATTGTCAGAACCATTTGTTGAACCACTAAACTAAGCTGAACCAGGTTGTCAGGAAGGAAAAAAATACATTCACAAAAAAATGACGGTTCACCGTGCCAGCTAGTTACATATTGGCCTCTTGTTAACAAATACGAGTAATTATGATATTTAACTGTATACCATCTTGGATTGAATGACTCATTTTCGTTATTAAAATATATAAAATTCTCGTGTCACAATGATAGTTAACATACTCCTCCAAAACGCTGGACAGATTTTTATGAAATTTTGTGTACATATCGAGTAGGTCTGAGAATCGGCCAATATCTATTTTTCATACCCCTAAGTTATATGAAGGGTTAAGGGGGGTTAATATCATATATGGCTAAACAACGTTTGCAGGGTCAGCTAGTAATATATATATATTTCATACTATCAATGAATTTTTATATAACCTTGTTCGATAGATATGGATAAGGAATTATCGTAGCTTATAGAAGCCTGGACACCAGAAACATCGCAAGCACTTTGCCGGCCAAACCCTTAATCCACCCAGGAGCTCTGGCCATCTTACTCACTACAGGAACACAACACTGCTTGAAAGTAGTATTGCGTGATCTTTTGTAAGGCCGAGGTATTTCCCCAGTCGGACTGCTCCAGATTTTAGACACGATAGTTCCTGCATTTCCCAGTTGATTGAGAATGAAATTTATAATTTCTTAACGCTTTCTAAAGATCCAGTCAGTTCAGCCTATTGCAGTCCACTGCTAGAAATAGGCATCCCCAAGTTCGCGCCAGACATCACTGTTCTCCGCGATCCTCATCCATCTTACACCGGCAATCTTACGTAGATCGTTGGTCCAGCGGGCCGGAGGACGTCCGAAGACGCGGTCTCCACTCCAGGACACGTCTGCTCCAACGGTCATCGGTCCTGCGACACGTTACAGATGACCAGCCCAATGCCACTTCAACTTGCTAATTCTGTGGGCTACGTCGGTTACTTTCGTTCTCTCGCGGATAGTTTCATTTTTAATCCTATCTTTGTCAGAAACTCCAAGCATAGCCTGTTCCATTGCACGTTGAGCGACCTTAAATAACTTGCAGGCCAGTCCCATACCAACCATACCGACCATCTCGGTATGACTAGATTAAAAAGTCTTAAGTAAAGATCCAATAGAATTATTTTAATAAGAATAAAATATCTGCTGTGTGGCTACGGCAGTAAGAACATAGCCTCCCCCTCTCTTCCTGTGGGTGTCGTAAGAGGCGACTAAGGAATAACACAGTTCCACTACCACCTTGGTACTTAAAAAGCCGACCGATGGCGGGATAACCATCCAACTGCTGGCTTTAAAATACACAGGCCGAAGACGTCGTCGGTGTGACAAAGCCAGCCCTGCGGTCACCAACCCGCCTGCCCAGCGTGGTGACTATGGGCAAAACACATGAGCTCACGCCATTTTTGGCACGAACATATGGAGGTCTATGTCCAGCAGTGGACTGCGATAGGCTGAAATGATGATGATGATGATGATGAAAAGTATCTAAAACTAAACGCAGGTTGTATAATAACAATTTATCAAGAATTTCCCAATACTATATTTTATTTACGCTGTTTCTTCAGAAAATTAAGATTTCGCACAAACACATTTTAGTGCACTCTCGTTAATAGAATGTCTAGTAGTAAGTTAGTGTCATCATCGAATTTTTAAATGCCTATTACCAGAAAATAACAACTAGTGATATAATCTATAATATATATAAAAGCGAAAGGTCACTCACTCATCACGAAATCTCCGAAACTATAACACCTACAAACTTGAAATTTGGCAGGTAGGCTCCTTATAGGACGTAGACATCCGCTAAGAACGGATTTTACGAAACTCGACCCCTAAGGGGGTGAAATGGGGGTTGGAAGTTTGTATGAAAGTCCTATGTTTTTGAAGTAAGAGACCTGAAATTTAAAATGTATGCTCTATAGATGGTAAAAAAGTGTCCAAATAATGTATCTTTAGAAATCAACCCCTTTTTGGGGTTGAAACGGGGGATGGTACGTTGACTCACTGATCACGAAATCTCCGAAACTATAACACCTACAAACTTGAAATTTGGCAGGTAGGCTCCTTATAGGACGTAAACATCCGCTAAGAACGGATTTTACGAAACTCGATCCCTAAGGGGGTGAAATAGGGGTTGGAAGTTTGTATGAAAGTCCTATGTTTTTGAAGTAAGAGACCTGAAATTTAAAATGTATGCTCTATAGATGGTAAAAAAGTGTCCAAATAATGTATCTTTAGAAATCAACCCCTTTTTGGGGTTGAAACGGGGGATGGTACGTTGACTCACTGATCACGAAATCTCCGAAACTATAACACCTACAAACTTGAAATTTGGCAGAAAGGCTCCTTATAGGGCGTAGACATCCGCTAAGAACGGATTTTACGAAACTCGACCCCTAAGGGGGTAAAACGGGGGGTTGGAAGTTTGTATGAAAGTCCTATGTTTTAGAAGTAAAAGACTTGAAATTTAAAATGTATGCTCTATAGATGATGAGAAGGCGTCCAAATAATGTATCTTTAGAAATACACCCCTTTTTGGGGTTAAAACGGGGATGGTAAGTTGACTCACTGATCACGAAATCTCCGAAACTATAACACTTAAAAACTTGAAATTTGGCAGGTAGGCTCCTTATAAGACGTAGACATCCGCTAAGAACGGATTTTAAGAGAAACGACCCCTAAGGGGGTAAAACGGGGGTTGGAAGTTTGTGTGAAAGTCCTATGTTTTTTGAAGTAAGAGACTTGAAATTTCAAATGTAAGTTCTATAGATGGTGAAAAGGTGTCCAAATAATGTATTTTTAGAAATCAACCCGTTTTTGGGGTTAAAACGGGGGATAGTAGGTTGGCTCACTGGTCACGAAATCTCCGAAACTATAACACCTACAAACTTGAAATTCGGCAGAAAGGCTCCTTATAGAGCGTAGACATCCGCTAAGAACGAATTTTATGAAATTCGACCCTTAAGGGGGTAAAACGGGGGTTGGAAGTTTGTGTGAAAATCCCATGTTTTTGAAGTAAGAGACTTGAAATTTAAAATGTATACCTTATAGATGATGAGAAGGTGTCCAAATAATGAATCTTTAGAAATCAACTCGCTTTTGGGGTTAAAACGGGGGATGGTAGGTTTACTCACTCATCACGAAATCTCCGAAACTATAACACCTACAAACTTGAAATTTGGCAGATAGGCTCCTTAGAAGGCGCAGACATTCGTTAAGAACGGGTTTTACAAAACTCGACCCCTAAGGGGGTAAAACGGGGGTTGGAAGTTTGTATGAAAGTCCTATGTTTTTGCAGTAAGAGACTTGAAATTTAAAATGTAAGCTCTATAGATGATGAAAAGGTGTCCAAATAATGTATCTTTAGAAATCAACTCCTTTTTGGGGCTAAAACGGGGGATAGTAGGTTGACTCACTTATCGCGAAACCTCCGAAACTATGCCACCTAAAAACTTGAAATTTGGCAAATAGGCTCATTATAGGTCGTAGACATCCGCTAAGAACGGATTTTATGAAATTCGATCCCTAAGGGGATAAAACGGGGGTTGGAAATTTGTATGAAAGTCCCATGTTTTTGAAGTAAGAGACTTGAAATTTAAAACGTGTGCTCTATAGATGATGAGAAAGAGTCTAAATAATGTATCTTTAGAAATCAACTCCCTTATGGGGTTAAAACGGGGGATGATAGGTTGACTCGCTCATCACGAAATCTCCGGAACTATAACAGCTACAAACTTGAAATTTGATAGATAATTTCCTTATAGAGTGTAGACATCTTTTAAGAACGAATTTTACGAAACTCGACCCCTAAAGGGGTAAAACGGGGGTTGGAAGTTTGTATGAAAGTCCTATGTTTTTGAAGTAAGATACTTGAAATTTAAAATTTATGCTCTATAGATGGTAAAAAGGTGACCAAATAATGTATCTTTAGAAAGTAACTCCCTTTTGGGGTTAAAACGGGGGATGGTAGATTAACTCACTCATCACGAAATCTCGGGAACTATAACACCTACAAACTTGAAATTTGGCAGGTAGGTTTCTTATAGAGTGTAAACAGCTACGAATTAATTTTACGAAAATCGACCCCTAAGGGGGGATCGATCCAAAAAACGGGGGTCGAAAGTTTGTATGAAAGTCTTATGTTTTTGAAGTAAGAGACTTGAAATGTACAATATATGCTCTATAGATGGTGAGGAGGTGTCCAAAAAATGCATCGTAATCTATATATATATAAAAGAGAAAGGTCACTAACTCACTCATCACGAGAACTGAAAAACCGCTGGATGGTCTATCCATCCAGGTTGGACAAAGATAAAATTTGGCAGGGAGGTATAGTCAGCAGACGTCCGCTAAGAACGGATTTTACGATATTCCACCGCTAAGGAGGTTTAATTGGGGTTGATAGTTTGTATGAAACTTAAACAGCCTGAAAATAAAACTAAAAATGTGGTGTATAGAGGTTTTATAAAAATAACTATTAAATTATACTAAATTGTGCCTTTTAAAAAGTTACTCAGTTTGATAAGCGTTTCGATAAGTGACTGAAATAAAAAAATAATTTGCGTTAAACATTTTAATAGTAATGCATATCTTCATAACCACGCGGACGTAGTCGCGGGTAACAGTTAGTGTATTATAAAACAAAGTCCCCAAAAGTGTATGTGATCGATTCGCTCAAAATCTACTAACGGATTTTCACGCGGTTTCACCATTCGAGAAAGGGCTCCACCAGGAAGGTTTACGGAACGGCTAAGCCGATTTTGATGAGAGTTTCACTGGAAGTTTGCCGGGAAAACTTTGTGATACACTAATTTCAACGCGGGCGAAGCCGCGGGCACAGCTAGTAATATAATAAATACTATAGATTTTACAAAATTATGTAAAATGACTATAATTAATAAATAAACACAGTGTTTAGCGTTTATTTCTTCAGGCAAACAACAAAAGAAGACACAGACGTTGGTCTATTTAATATATTTTTTAATAGAAGCAAGGACCGAACAAGCAACCGTAAGCGCAACAGCCGATTGCTTTAAGTAACACTTCACCAAGGCCACATAATGAAATCTGTTTTTCAAATGAATCAAGTTGAATCATTTCAGGATAATTAAACAATTTAATTTTATTATTGCTGACAAAACTACAAATATCATAAACTAATAAGAAAAATTAGGAACCAATAAAAATTACGTCGTTTTATACACAAGTCATTATTCGCCTTGTGTATTGTAAAGCAACCACGATACTCCGCTGTGTATTTTTCAGTAATTTTCCGTACAAGAGTAGAAACCTAGACCAAGACCCATACCAGGAACAAATATTTGCACAAATGCAAATATCTCCTCCGAGCAGAAATAGAATAATCGACCGCCGTAGGCTAACGCCAAGGCAATTGCTAACCTGTACATATACAATTGGTATATGTACCGTGTATACATCCATATGCATTTAGTAAAAAGCGGTTATTTTAATATTACAAACAGACACTCCTATTTTATTTATTTTTAAAAATAAAAAAAACTTTTATTACACGTATAGACAGGTACTTCCCGTAAACAATATACTACTTCGCTTAACCAATTATATATTAAATTATGGATTTCTTTGTTCTTTATACTACTCATAATTATGATATAAATAACACATTGAATTATAAGCATTATATGATCATTGATTATACAATAAAAAAAGCAAACCAACTGTACTGAGGATACAAAAAAATATTTCCAAGTATTATTTCACTACATATCTATAATCAACAGGAATAAAACTAAATAAATATTTTTATATGACATTTAATGCTTCAAAAAAGTTTATTGCTTAATTTTCTTAGTATTTTGTATTTTCTTAGTATGTATTTTGATTTTTTTTGTCATACAATTCGTTGAGATAAATAAATAGAATCCAAGGCAAAAGCTGCTGTTAAAAAACTTGGTATCCCCAATAAAGTCAGGCAGCACTTCACACCGGAATAGCTTCTTACTCTGGACCAAGCACAGGTCGATCGTGTATGGAGTACTGCAGCCACTTATAGGATGGCTCTGTCAAGTACCAGCTTGGTGCTTTGGATTCTGTGGATCGTCGCGCCAGAAAACTCATCGGTGACGAACCGCTGGTTAACTCTAGACTTCAAAGTCTGGAACATCGGCGCAAGGTTGCCTGTCTGTCTGTAGTTTACAGAATATATTTCGGAGAGTGTGCTCAAGAACTATACAATTTGGTTCCACCATCACCTTTCTACCACCGAACCGCAAGACATCGCATGAGTCTGCACCGCTACGTGGTTGTAACCCGACGATCTCACACTAAGCGTTTTCCTTCCTCTTAATACGCACCTCAAAAATTTGGAATGCCCTACCGGCTTCCGTTTTTCCAACTAATTACAATTTGGATAACTTCAAATCAAGAGTGAATAGGCATCTTCTAGGTAAGCACGCACTATCTTAGGCTGCATATTCACTTACCATCAGGTGATATCGCAGTCAAGCGCTAGTCTATATATTTAAAAAAAAAGCTTAACTAAATAATCATACAAAGATAACTAAATACACATACAAAGATAGTAACTGCACAAAGCACAGTCACAGAAACGTTAATTTGTTAGATGGCTTACATATATTAGAGTTACAAAAAAAAAACCGACTGCCTTTATATGGTTCCTATAATGAAACCATTGAAATAATTCTTATCAGCATCGACACGCCTGAGTCATTGGACCTACTAGAATTAGTTGTGATGTAAACATGAGACTTCGGTGAAATAAACATTATTACAATTGACGTTATATAGGAAGTAATATGAACACTATGATACATAAACGTCACCAACGATAAGACGATCTTGTATAAAAAACAGCCTCCAAAAGTCGCCGGAGAATAAGTTGAACCTACATTAAAATAATATATACACATCTTTGTGCTGTTTGCAGTTGTAACATTTGGATTTGTAACTATAGATCGGTTGGATGTTTAGTAACATAATTAATTATGCTACTTTCATCCCTAAATTGAGGTTAGGAATTTAACGGTTAAATTTGCGAGGATTAGCTAGTATATTAAACAAAATAGGTATATATCGAAGGTTTAATTAAATGAATTTCTTGAAAGCAGCTTTTGTTACTAAATTATTGTACTTTGTCAAGGAGCATCTATTTAGTGAACTTAAGTATTAAGTCGTAAATCTCGTTCGATTGTTCGTTCGATCGTTAATCAATCGTAACAATCATTCACTACAATATCACATTTCGTTCATTCAAGTGCTTGTTTGAAAACTGTTGCATAGAACTCATTGTTTCTTTAATATCGCTGTACTTACGTAGCTTGTTAGACAGTGACTATACTGTTGTATGTTCTAAATGTGAAATCAGATATTTGTATAATTATCTCAAATATCTAAAATACTTAAAAGTCAAAACAAAAAGTAAGCCTCGGTAACGAGACACCTCGACATCTATAATATAAATAATTTATTAATATAATAGGTCGGAGTAGTTTTTTTTTTTTGTATTTTCTAGTTAAAACGTTGCAATGAAAACTTTTGTATTGTTTGTAACTGGCTGCTCGTAAAACCAAAAATTTAAAAAAATAAATAATCATGAGCCTGTAACTTTGTTGTTATTGATGATATAAAAAAGTTGACAGCAACTTATATTAGGATTTTAAACGTACTACAAATTTTGTAAAATGTTTCCTTAAATTTTACTATATAAAATACGAAGAAACATTTTCCCGACCTTATACATGTACTTACATTGATTGTGATTCTGAAACACTCAAGTGAGAATAAATTAAATAAAACAAGAAATAAAGTAATTTAAATACGTTTAACATAGTGTATTTATTTTTATTATCAAACCGAATGACACATTATGTACAAACGTTTGGCATTCAAGTGCGTTTAGGACCTGTTACACCCGTTGAGCTATTATTACTTACGAAACGTAGTACATTATACTTCAATGGTTACACCTCTATTACCTTTTAATGAAACTGCAACTTTTAGATTTATAATTGTGAAAGGAAATATCACACAATTAAATTGGAATTCGATGGTGAATAATTGTGTTTGCTCGCAAACGAAAAAAAAACCGACTTCAATTACATCGACAAGTAATAACAACGTAGATCGACGAAAAAATAGTCAAGCAACAACAACATTATCAAAACACGCAACAACAACACGTTATCAAACAACGCATTATCAAAGATTACTCAAAAAGTAGTTATCAGATCTCGATGAAATTTAAATGTGACCACATGATAAACTTCGGCTTTCGATTAAATTAAAAATCATTAAAATCGGTAAACCTAATAAAAAGTTATTGCGGATTTTCAAGAAGTTCCCTCAATTTCTCTGGGATCCCATCATCAGATCCTGGTTTCCTTATCATGGTACTAAACTAGGGATATCTTCTTTCCAACAAAAAAAGAATTATCAAAATCGGTACACCTAGTAAAAAGTTATTGCGGATTTTCAAGAGTTTCCCTCGATTTCTCTGGGATCCCATCATCAGATCCTGGTTTCCCTATCATGGTACTAAACTAGGGATATCTTCTTTCCAACAAAAAAAGAATTATCAAAATCCGTACATCCAGTAGAAAGTTATGCGGTATAATACAACGTAGGTCGACGAAAAAAGCGTCAAGTAAAAACACATTATTAGATATAGCTCGAAAAGTAGTTGTTAGATCTCAAATAAATTTAAATGGGACCAATTGGCACACACCACCTTTCGATTAAAGAAAATTTGTCGAAATCGCTCCACCGAGTCAAAAGTTCTGATGTAACATAAAAAAAAAAAAAATACAGTCGAATTGAGAACCTCCTCCTTTTTTGGAAGTCGGTTAAAAAGAAAAATATTAAAATATATCATCAACTTTTATCTGTTGGATACCGTAATAAGATAGAGCTGCATTTAAATGCACCCGGTAATATAGGCCCTTAGCATAATACGAGTGAGTATAAACATGTGTATTTTCAAAACGAAGAGTTAGGACCTTTAAAATACCCTTTATTATACTACCAACCTTAGATAGATGCAAACATGTCTAATAAGAAGTACATACTTATAATTACCACAGGTAAGCATAGCGCTTCTTAGAAATGCTGCCTAAGGACAGCAATCGCTTTGTGAAAGTTGAAACTATGGTATCATATTCGTCACGAGTGTTTATAAAACAAGTTAGAAAAAACATAAATTCTTAGAGATAAACAAATTGTGGTGGATTAAACTCCGATACTTCTCCTACATCATGATGTTATTACAGGCTGAAATTAATTATATGTACATATTATATTACAAAGTACAACGCACCATTGTTAAAACTATTGTTTCATAAAATCGATATAGCCTATGTTCATGGCGAAAATCAATAGCGCACCGATATTTTTTATTTGCAATGTACAAGAGTAGAATTATTAAAAGCGTTACAATCGTTTCAGAATTAAAACTACTGAACAAAAGAGTAGTACAATTAATATTTAGGTATTTTTCGTTGAATCTTATGTAATTGCAACAAAATTAGAATTAAACAAAATTTAATCAATCAGTCTTCTCATCAACATTTGCTTGTTTTTTAACTGACTTGAAAAAAAAGGAGGAGGTTCTGAATTCGATTGTATTTTTTTATGTATGTTACTTCAGATCCTCAGAACATATGACTGGGCAGACCGATTTCGATGATTTTTATTTGAATCGAAGGGTCGTGCGTGTCACGTGGTCCCATTTAAATTTAAATGCGATCTAACAAGTACTTTTTTAGGTTACATCTAATAATGCGTTTTTACTTGACTATTTTTTCGTCGACCTACGTTGTGTTATACCGCATAACTTTTCACAGAGACACTTGAGTATACTGATTTTAATAATTCTTGTTTTATTCGAAAGCTGATACTTGTCTTATATTCTAATTTAAAATTTATTAAGATCTAACCACTACTATTTGAGTAATCTTTGATAACGAGTATTTACTTGTCTATAATATTTTCCGGCTACTTACGTGTAGTACCTACGCGTGTGTTTACTTGTAGATGTAATTGAAGTCGGTTTTTTTTTTCATTTGCAAGCAAACAGTAGTAGTAGTAGTAAATAAAACAAAATTATTTTCTGTCGGCGGAGGGTTGTTTCCTTGATTCGATGTTCAGGGGGTTTTAGGGGGCTACGGCACTAGTTTTACAAGGTATCTATTATCCTGAAGAAGGGATTATAAAAAGGGAAGTCATTTTACCTCTAAGTTTCGCAAGAAGTAAACTGCTAGGATAAATTTTAAATACACATGCAGATATGTCGCAAGGCTATTAGGCACAGATGAGATTTTAAGATAGATTGTTCTTCTACTTTAGGGAATTCAATAGAGCCAAATGAGCACAGATAATTTCGCCAATGTCACGTAGAAAATATTAAAGGTTGTATTATGTTTTTACATACCTAGTATAGTAGTATACCTAGTATAGTAGCGAAATTTTCGAGTTACTTAAACAGTTTAAGACTGTAAAAAATACAAAAAATGCGCGCAGAACTTTTAGCAAAGTTTTTGACATTAACTTCATTTGAAAGCTTCTTTTTTTCACAGAGTTCACTTACAAAGTTGGTTCAGTAAACAAATTTTATAAATTTAATTTTACGCACTAAATGTGGCCAACGTAAAAAACAAAAAATAATTTTGCGATTTGACTGTCAAAGTTACCTGGTCAATCAAAATTACCCCGGGTGACCGTAGTAAAATACCATGTTAAACTTTTTTACAACACCCAAAATTGAATTAACATCAATCATTTTTTCTTTTTAGTTACCAAGAATTTCCATATCGTTGTTATTTTACTAAAACAATACAAGTAAACAGGAAAACATTTACCACTGGTCATTTGCGACATATATTAAGTTTTACAAAGACTAACGAAAGAATATGACAGACAATAACCTATAAGCGAGATATACATTCAGAAATAGCGGTGAAGACGTTGTTTACGTTGATAAGGTCAACACGATAGCGTATATTCTAACTCACTTATTGATTCACTGCTTAAATTGTTTTATCACACCCAAGTGCTTCCGTTCTATTAAGCCAAAGATCATTCGATTTGTGACCTTGTATAAAAATTAGTCTTATTGGGAAACAGAAATGTTGTTTTGAGGTAGACACGAAAATAACAACAAACACACTGCACTGCACACACATTTGCACTCACTAAGATATATTTGTATAAACCCACAATACACAGATATTTGTTTTTTTTTTCATAATAATATATTGCTTCATTATCGTTATGTATCATTTCACGGCCAAATTGTAATTAGATTCCTAAAGGAGAAGCCCCCGTAATTCTGAGATATTTATTTTTTCCTAGTTCAGAGAGAACAGGCACACTTTCATTTTATAATATTATAGTTACATTTTGTTTGTACTATTTTATTTGTAAAAGTGTAATTTGTACCGCTTTCTATATTAATAATACACTAAAACAGTTTTTTTTTTCACGAATTTTGATATTTATATTTATATGACGATACATAGGTATTAAGAATAAAATTTCAGGATCAAATTACCCATAGATAAGACCTTGTGTTTTAACACATAAACTAACTAAGAAGTAAAATCGTAGAGTAAACTTTTTCATATTTTATTCTATTAAAACAGAATTCTAGGTCAAATATATCATTCTATTTCTTTTTAGCGTAATAGTATTAAAATAATGTAATGTTATTACTAAAGTACCGCTACCGCTGCTTCGTCGTCATGTACGCAACTTAATCGTAAATTATTAAGATTATTTATTTATATAGACACATTAGTTAGTTAAGGCCTGTAACATCTTGACAGATGATTTAATCAGTGTCTGTGTTATTTATGCGACAACGCCGTTCGTGGCTGAATAAGCCAATCCGTGAACGACACATTCGTCCACACTTTGGACACACATATTGGGGATTCATCGGTGGAGGAGCCCCCTCGCGATTGTGTCTCTTGGCACGCCTTTGAGCCAGGTCTTCGAACCAGGTGCTATCGTGGGTTCTGCAACCCGTGAAGATGGTCTTCCGCCACTCATTGCGGTTCGATGCTAGATCTTCCCAAGAGTTGCGATCAATGTTAAATGCAACCATGTCACGTTTAGCGCAATCCCTGAAACGCAGCATAGGTCGCCCCACGTTACGCTTTGCAAACGCAATTTGGCCCAATAAGGTTTGTCTGGGCAAACGCGCACTGCTCATTCGGTGTACATGTCCCAGCCATCTCAGGCGTTTCTGTTTGAGGAGAGCGACAACACTAGGAAGCTGTGCAATCCCCAACACTCTCTCATTTGTTACTCTGTCCGTGGAAAAAAAAACGTGATGTTAAGTATGCTACGAAGACAGCGCATGTGGAAAGTGTTAAGTCTTCGCTCTTGTTTGGCGTACGACGTCCAGGTTTCGGCTCCGTACAAGAGTATGCTTAATATGCAAGTTTGATAGACTATCATCTTAGTCTTTGCGGTAAGGTGTTTGTTATTCCATACTCTTGTACGCAGCCTGCCGAACGTCGTGGCCGCTTTGCCGATGCGGATATCAATCTCTCCGTCAACGGAAAGATTGTTCGACACAGTTGACCCCAAGTAACAGAACTTGTCGACTACTTTCAAGGGTTCGCCTTCCAGCAAGATAGAAGGCTGGTAGGTGTAGCCCTGCGCTAGAATTACGGTCTTCGTTGCATTTATGGACATAGAGAACAGCGAACATGCGTATGCAAACTTGTCCAACAAAGTCTGAAGCTCCCCGGGAGTTTTCGCCACGAAGGCTGCGTCGTCGGCATAGAGCAGACTATCGATATATAAATCCTCTCGTTTACGGGAAGATTTCAACTGGGCGGTACCAAACAATTTCCCATCCGCTCTTGTGTGTAGGTGAACTCCCTGTTGTGCATCACCGAAGGCAACTTTCAGCAGCAAGGAGAAAAATATGCCGAACAAAGTGGGTGCCAACACACAGCCCTGGCGAACCCCTCTTCGCATGTCGAAAGCGTCGGACATTTGGCCATCAAAGATAACGGTACCCTTCGTGTCATCGTGAAGAGATTTCACCAGCTCCAGCAGTTTTTGTCAGATGTCCCCCAAAACTGCTAGACACATTATATAGACATAGAAAGATAACACCAACGTTTACGTATAATATAAATAGATAGAATACAAAAGGGTTTACGGTTTTTATTTTGAAAATTTACATATTATATTCGGCTAACTATTTTATTATTATTGAACAAAAAAATCATCGATCAATAATAGTATATGTAAATCAAGTCGGAGTGATGCGAGCAAGATGAAAACTTTACTATTATATTTACATCAAAAATAATAATTAACGCCCAACGAAGTGGGCACGGGTCAGCTAGTTATTTTATAAACTTACATAAGGTTAATAATTATGATATCTAATTAAGACTGCTTATCGGTCGATAACATAGCGTCAAGATCATTGCTCCATATTAGTCACGTGTTCACTGTACAACAGATGTACTCGTAGCACAGAAAAAAATAACTGTATAATATATAGGTAATACGATAATTTACTTGTAAATAACCGTGTCGCCTTATCACCCCGCTTATATACAATAGTTATACATAGGTAGTAAAAATAAATAATAAGTTCACGAAACACGTGTATAGGACTTTAAAATATTGTTTTATCTTGACTGTGTACTGACACTAATTACCGGGATTACGATATAGTTTAACTTCAATAATAAAAGTTAACATATAAATGTTCGCAGATTCATATTTTCTAAAACGAACGAAAAACAAGTGAATAATGAATTAGCTAATCTATTTTTCTTAGATGAAATAACCTTGCAAATATTAAATCTTAGTAAATTTAAATATAGTGTTAAAGTTACAAATACTTTGCAACATGTTTACACAAATTGGCCGAATTATAAACCTTTATAAACATTCTTTTCTACACTAATGTATTATATAATATATGTGATTTAAACAAAAAAATTTCGATTGCATACATATAAATAAAAACTGTTTACAGACCATAAAAACAAACAATGATTAATAGGTATGTGTCATACGAATTAATATCCAATTGAATATGTTATAGTATTATTAGTCATTTTGGAATATAATAATTATTTAATATTATTATTAGCTCAATGTGTCACAACACAAAAAAAATACTATCATATTTTATAAAAAAATAAACAACAAAATCGTTTTGCGAAAACAACATTAAATAAGTCACTCCACTTCTGACATTTGTACCATTAAAGACCCAAAAATATATATGTTATTTTGACGATCTGTTTTAATCTCCGTAGATCATCTACTGCAGTTGTTGTCTAGTAAAAGAGTAATTACACACTAAATACTTATAGTAATCGTTTTTAATATATAAAATAGTAATAGATGTTACGCTACAGCCTGTAATATCCCACTACTGGGCATAGGCCTCTTTCCCCATGTAGGGGAAGGATTAGAGCTTAATCCACCACGCTGCAATAGTAATCGCTCATAATAACAACCAGGACCTACGGCTTAACGTGCTCTCCGAGGCCCGGGGGGCAGACCCACAAGGACTCCACGAACATCCAGACCACGACAAACATCTGTGTGGCTAATACAAATGTTTGTCATGTGCGAGGATAGAATCCGCAACCGCCAGCGCAACAGCCACATACCACACATACCATTTTATTCCTACCTTATGTCTTTTTAAGCTTTAGTACCTGGGTGACCGAGCTTAGCTCGGTATTTTTAGTAAATCGTGGTTTTTGGAAATCATATTTAAATACGAATTACATATTGATAAAATATGAATAATATTTTCCGATTTTACCGACATAATAATAATAAATATGAACTGGCTTTTTGAATAAAAATCACGAGTGCAATTAGAAAAAAAAGGAGAAAAAATAATCGATCTGGAGTCATGGGAGAAATGAAGGGGCCTAAAGATTAGGCAGTATATCTTAAGACAATAATGAAGCCTTTCTTATATAGCCTATTCTCCTTGCCTGGCTTTCTAAGTAAAATTGCTATTGGGTTAAAAAATGAGATATTTAAATTACATACCATATATTAAATTTCTTATGTTTATCACAAAAACAAATTTTTAAATAAAAGTGGGTCGCTATTTCCCGCTTTCGCTCTTTTAGAATACATTTCGTATTTGTGATGTTAAGTATTATTTACTAAGAGCTTTTACCGTCAGTCAAAACCATCGATTCGGATTTCTACTGTTACTACAGCTGATGAGACTTAAGCAAGAAATTAAGGATAAGCGGCCAGAATTAATCAAAAGAAAATGTTCACGACAAGGCCCGGCCACATACGTTTTTAGCCACTCAATAAAAATTAAGAGAGTTTAACTGGGAAGTCTTAATACATCCACCATATTACTATAGTTCCAATCTTGCACCCTCCAATTTCCATCTGTTTAGGTTTCTTCAAAATTCTTTAAGTAGTGTAAAGTTAACATCAAGAGAGGACTGTCAAAAGACTTGTCGCGGTTTTTTTGTCAGAAGTCTCAAAATTTTTTTGGGGTTGGAAGTTTGTATGAAAGTCGTGTTTTTGAAGTAAGAGAGTTGAAATTTAAAATGTATGCTCTATAGATGGAGAGAAGGTGTCCAAATAATCTATCTTTAGAAAACAACTCCCTTTTAGGGTTAAAAAGGGGGATGGTAGGTTGACTCATCACGAAATCACCGAAACTATAACACCTAAAAACTTGAACTTTGGCAGGTAGGTTCCTTATAAGGCGTAGACATCCGTTAAGAACTAATTGTACGAAACTCAACCCCTAAGGTGATAAAATGGGTTTTGAAACTTTGTATGAACGTCCTATGTTTTTGAAGTAAGAGACTTTAAATTTAAAATGTATGCTCTATAGATGGTGACAAGATGTCCAAATAATGCATCGTAACCTATATATATATAAAAGAGAAAGGTCACTGACTCACTCATCACGAGAACTCAAAAACCGCTGGATGGTCCATCCATCCAGGATGGACAAAGATGAAATTTAGCAGGTAGGTAGATTATAGTTAGTAGACGTCCGCAAAGAACGGATTTTGCGATATTCCACCGCTAAGGGGGTTTAATTAGGGTTGATAGTTTGTATGAAACATATACAGCAGCTATGAGTTCGCCTGATAGGTTATTTATACTGAAGCCTGAAAATAAACCTGAAAATGTGCTGTATAGAGAGGTTTTATAAAAATAACTATTAAATTATACCAAATTGTGCCTTTTAAAAAGTTACTCAGTGTGATAAGCATTTCAAGTGACTGAAATAAAAAAAATAATTTGCGTTAAACATCTTGATAGTAATGCATATCTTCATAACCACGCGGACGTAGTTGCAGGCAACAGTTAGTGTATTATAAAACAAAGACCCCAAAAGTGTATGTGATCGATTCCCTCAAAATCTACTGAACGGACTTTCATGCGGTTTTACCAATGGAGAGAGGACTTCAAGAGGAAGGTTTACCGAACGGCTAAGCCGATTTTAATGAGAGTTTCGCTGGAAGTTTGCCGGGAAAACTTTGTGACACACTGATTTCAACGCGGGCGAAGCCGCGGACACAGCTAGTTATACTAAAAACCAAATGACGTTACTTTTAAATAATTATTATTATATTCAACTATGACATTATTTAATAAAAACTTGTTTAAATTTCCTCTCTATATGTAACATTAACGTACATTAATCGCGAATATTCTATCAGTGCGTATAATAGTTAATGAGAATCTTTTTGCTTCACTCGCTCACACAAGTTGGTTTAATTCTTAGAATTAAAAAAAATATTAATAATATAGCTGTGTACGCTACGTACTTTGCAAGTATATGCCTTGTCTATATAGTTATTTTTAAATACTTTAATTTTAAGGAGAATGGCAATAGAAAAATAACATACAATAAAAAAAAACATTAACCTAATACCGTATTTTCATTTCAATATCAATATATGAATATATGCCATATACGTGCAATAAATGTTCATTAAAAAAGTAATACAACGTTAACCTCCAACATATGCCGCATAACATATAGTAATTAACTATGGTAATAAAATAGTAAAATCTATGTATAAAACCCGGGTCAGGTCACAGAGGTCATAGAAGTGATTTAGCGCGAACACTCTAGACTTGAAGGACCACAAGCAGTGGGGACAAATTCGTTTCGTATTATTCACTTTACTAACAACTTCCTCGCGTTAAGTGGAAATTTAGTGATAACTGGACCACTAGCGGGGCGTAGTATTCGATCGAATAATACAAACAATTTTTCATATGTCAAAACCCCGAGAATCGTTTAAACTAACAAATATTATTTATATATATATAATTATGTATTTTGTTGTGTTTCCTCATTAATTTATTTTGTAGATTTGCTTTAATTTTATATGTATGGTATGCTCAAGATACTTGTATACAAAATACATTAAGAAACTTCTCATTTTTATAAATAGATTATTTCGCATATTTCAATGCACATCACGTTTAAGAATTGTTATAATTATTATATTTTACCGTGGAATATTTTACATATCTTATTTTTATTTTATTGTTCGTATATTATCAATAGTAGGTACATGACTACACATGACAAATCAAGCTTACACTCGTATTAGTGCGCAATAAAAAATGTAACAAGATCTTATCAGGAGAGATATCTTCCAAATGTGGGTATCCAAACTAACTTTTTTGAACAAAATTTACCAGATTCTTCTACTGAGGATTGTAACCAATTTCCTTTTAAATCTAGTATAACGTAAAGTAAAAGTAAGTGGAAGTGTTCTATATAAAAAATATATCCTATTACAAACGGTGTTACTTTTTATAACTTGTCGAAATATTGAACTTTATTTTCAAGCTTGAGTGCCTTAAAGTGGGTTTTGCGAAGTGTTTGGATAGAAACAACAGTTTATACGAGACGTGTCATTTTAAAGGCTAAGAGAATAAAAACTTATTTTGAGCACTTATGTTGTTTTTCTGTTTTTGAAATTCAACTATTGAGAAGTTGAAATGTGCGAACAAAACTTTTATGGGTATCTTAAAAGTTTTGAAGCTGGAATTGGTCAAATTTAGTATAATTATTTTTTTAACATAATAAAAATTAAATTAAAAATTAAAAAAAAAACCCCGACACAATAACCTGAGTTGCCTTTAAAAAGTAAAAAATAATTAAAGAAACTCAATCTTAAAGTACCTAAGTATGTACGAGTATTAATAATTAAGTTAAAAAAAACAAATTGAAATCGCTTCATCCGTTCGCGAGCTAAGGAGCCACAGACAGACAGACAGACACGTCAAACTTATAACACCCCTCTTTTTGGGTTAAAAAAATAATCACAAAAATGTACTTCCAAGCGACTACACCAAATTAAATAATTTTGTTCGTGTTCATTATTGTCAAACTCAAAACAACTCAACAGTCAATTATTAAGTGATAATAGAACCTTTCGCTTTTTTTTTCTTTTGATAGTCAAATTCACTCACCACCGACTTATATATATTATATTCGTTTTTTTTTCACCGTTCATTCACGTTACGTAATTTCAATAGCTTTAAGCGCATACTGGAATATTGTTACAGGACAAAGTTTGCATATAAGTATGTTCTGGTTAATAATAACTATACCTCTTTGTAAATTAAAAAAAAAACAATACCCTATTTTGAAATTTAAAATATCAAATAAACTGCAAGCAAGGACGTTTTTAGTATCAAAGGCAAGCCATAAAACCACTGAACAAACTAGCATAAAATTTTAAAACTAAAACGTCAAAGCATTTTCGAATAAAATAATTAAATATCATGGGTACCACAATTTAGTTAATATCATATCATTATAATTAATATGTAAATGTAAACGTATGTAATAGTTAATATGAAATGTAGAAATCTTACTTTCATAGCTTAAAATGTCAAGGCCATTTGAGCCAATATTTAGCTAATAGCCTAATATTCTACTTAATACAACACGAGGTGTGACTAACTGGCAGACGACGCAATGAGTATGTCTAGAATGATGTATGATGATTTTGTTGTTGCAGAAGTTAGTGGAGTACAAATACTTTTATGTATGTTTATATTGGCGTCTATCAATCTAATAATCGTAACTAAGCCAATGAAAAATTATTATACTATTAAGTGGCCGTAAATAGACCGATTTTTTTAATTTCCTGCTACTTTCCGATAACGTTCGAACTAACAAGACTATAGGAAAACGGACGTAAACTTATTTATTTCACTATATAAATCACTTCAGCCCACTGCCTCTTTCCCCATTTAGGAGAAGCTCAATCCACCACGCTGCTCCAATGCAGGTTGGCGAAACTAAACCACAAGCATTAAGTTGCCCACCTTAGTCGAGAACAGACAACCGTGTGCGTATGTTATACATATATTAGTTTGTTTTACAATTTCACTGCAAGCTTGACATGTTTTTTATCTAATAATTCTGTTTGAGTTTTAACAAGTTAACTTCGACACTAACCATTTTTAACGAGAAAAATTCCAACGACTTACGGATACAGCTATCAACGCCCACTTGAACTAATTAAAGTTTTTAAGTACGTAAAATAATTTCACTATACGGCCAATAACTTAATGGAGTAGCAAATAAGAACCAAAATAAAAATTATATTTATGGTAAAACAAAAAAAAAACTTTTCTTAAGACAAACATAACACTCATAAGGAAAAATATAAAAAAAATAATAATTTTTCGACGTTTCGTATTTTATTAGCTCGTGACTTAGTAACACCGTAGCGTGCATATGTAACTATGTAATTATAATATTGGAGTTTTATGTAAAAAAGTTATATCACAAACGAAAACAAAAACCGGGAAGGTCAAATGATAGCCGTTCGAATTTTATCTTTGAATGAAGCATTCTTGCTTATCACAAAGATTACATACAATTATAAGTTGGAAACAAATTATAAAAAATTAAAAAGAATAAGAAAAACGTAAGTTTATTTCTATTTTTGAACGAGATATTAGAAAAATATAAATTTAGAAAAATTCAATAAATTAAAAAGATATTCATTATATTTATGGGCTCATTCAAGTATTTAAGCAGAATTTTAGTAATTTTTAACACCCGAAAGTCAGCGAAAGTCAGCAAAACCTTACCGCTCCCCCTATGCTTACGTAAGCATTGTTATATACATTTTTAAATCTATGTGGATTTCTTTGGGAAGCCATATTTGGTTGAATAAAAAACCTACCAAATTTTGCATAAACAGAAAAAAATATTATAAAATACAATAATGCTGACGTAACCACCATCTAGAGTCTAGATTCTAGAGCCTTCGAACCTCCTGTCGTCAAAAATAAGCAAACCCCACCCCCCTTCAGTGCTTACGTAATACTTGAATGGCCGCTCTGTACATCGAAGGAAAATAACTAATCCTTGCGTAAAAAAAAATATCAAAAGAGGATTCAATTACATTAACATAAATGAGCAAGAAAATAACAAACACATCATCCATGATTAGACGATCTAAATAATTAACTTTTCATATTTCCAGACAACAAACAATCTAAAAAAAAGAAAAAATAACAATTACAACAATAATATTAGTCAAATAAAAACTTACCTCTTTAGATTGTCTCGTAGCGAACATAAAATCTCCTTTTATCTGGAAATCCTTGGCGTCTGCGAACAACTCGTGTGCGTTGACCATATTGGTAGGATCGTCGACACTAAGAACCGTGCTATTACCGCCTGGCTTCCATCTTTCCACATAGAAAACGTTAGGGAAACCGGGTCCGGACGACCAGAAAAACGTTTTCACGTAATTCTGTATAAGCTTGAACGTTTTCCCGCCGTCCAAGGTCATATAGAGCTGGAATAGAAGAATGTATTATAATAATTTTGTTATATTAACAACTAGCGACCCGCCCCGGCTTCGCACGGGTGCAATGCTGATACTAAATATTACAGAATGTCTTTATTTATAGTGTGAAGCTAGCTTATAGCATGGTTATTAACATAATAACAACATTCAAATATGCGTCGTTAGATTACATGTTGTTACAGAATTCGTTGTAGAAATAAAGGTTCACTGCTCGTTCCCCGTAGGTGATAGCGTGATAATTTGTAGCCTATATTATGTTGACCCGACTTCTTAATAATATTCCTGCCAAATTTGAAGTAAATCCATGCAGTACTTTTTGAGTTTATCCCGGACACAGACAGACAAACAGACAAAAATTCTAAAAACTATATTTTTGACTTCGGTATCGATTGTAGATTACACCCCAAGTATTCTTTTAAAAAAAATATTCAATATACAGTTTTGACTTTCCTAGCATTTTATTATATCTATAGATCATAGAACACAAGGCTGCAATTTTCGATTTATTCGATTGTATTACGAAACTTTTTCATTTCGAAATATTAAAAAAAAAAACTAAAAGATGCACACATCGTATCCATCTAAATATAGCATTAACACATCACTAGTACTTATCAACAATATATTAGGGAAAAAACTATGTATCATAACTATTGTTTACATCTATACTACTTAAGTACTTAATATTATAAAACTGAATGGTTTGCTTGTTTGTTTTTTTTAAACGCGTTAATCTCAGGAACTACTGGTTTGATTTGAAAAATTATTGTTGTATTGGATAGCCCATTTACCAAGGAAAGTCTAGGATATTTTTTCCTCAAATTAACGCATGTGAAAACGCGTGGTACAGCTAGTCTCTTATAAGTAGACTAATAAACCTATCTAGTAAAAACATACCAAGAAAAATTATATTCGATACCGTACTTTTTTTATTTTTAACATTTATAAGTAAAGTATTAAGTTGTATAATCAATAATAGATGATTCAATCGTAGGTATGAGGTATAATATATTATTGTTTAATTCATATATAATACAATAAAGTAATTGAATTAATCTTTTTCACTTATAAATCGAGTGCTAAATAATACCAAGTCCGACATAATCCTACCCTCGAGACAGACACGAACTGTGCCGCCAAATTTTATTTTCGCTTCTTATTTATTCATTAATTAATTTATAAAATAGGTACGTGCAAATCTATATATAAAAAAAAACGTTAACTGTAAAACGGTTTTACGAAAAAAAATTAAAAATTTTAATTTTATTATTGAATTAAAATCTGCTGTGAATACTAAGGTAAGGGTAATGAGCTACAGTACTTCTACTCTGTAACGAATTACAGTACTTCGCATCGAATATTAATCGACCGTTATTTAAGTTAAAAAAATAGTCTAATGACCTTGACCGCTAAGATTACGTACAGCTAGTAATATTAACGGTACCACGTCACGGTTATGTTGGTACTACATCGAATTATGTATAAGTGTAGAAAATAACTATTTAGAATAATTGTGTTTGCAAGCAAACTAGAAAAAACAGACTTCAATTCTATCGACAACTAACACAACGTAGGTAGACGAAAAATAGTCAAGTAAATACGCATTATCAACGATTACTCAAAAAATTATAATCAGATCTCGATGAAATTTAAATGTGACCATATGATAAAAATAAGCTTTCGATTTAATTAAAAATTATCAAAATCGGTACACCCAGTAAAAAGTTATGCGAATTTTCGAGGGTTTCCCTCGATTGCTCTGGGATCCCATCATCAGATCCTGGTTTCCTATCATGGTACCAAACTAGGGATATCTCCTTTCCAACAAAAAAAGAATTATCAAAATTGGTTCATAAACGACGGAGTTATCCCCGAACATACATAAATATATATATACGGTCGAATTGAGTAAACTCCTCCTTTTTTTGAAGTCGATTAAAAAGCTGTCTAATTGTAAGTCATATACTTTTACTACAAAAATAATCCTTATGATACCTTAAGAAAGATTGAACATCAAAGATTCTAAGAAGATCGTAAAGGTCACAGAAAAATGGAAAGTTTTCAATAAACTTAACGACTATTTAAACTTTAATGTGCATCTGTTGAGTCAGCTACTGTTTGATAAAAGCTGAGATGTTATATATTTAACACTACATACTAAGAATTTACAATTTAGTTAAATAAGTTTTATTTATTTGTACCTAAATCATACATGGAAAACAATATAAAATACTTACGTTTCGTGTTGCATTAACCTTATCCAAAATAACATATCTGTTCGGTATTTCTTCGTCAAAGGCAAGTTCACTGGGATGGAAGTTTACATCTGATCTGTGTATTGTCCGACCATTATCTTGTGTGTAATAGAGCTTCTTATTTGTTGAATCGACGAAGACGCACTAAAATAAAAAATATATAAGTATAAATTAATAATTGACCAGCCCGTTGGCACAGTGTGCTGTGTTTTTGACCTTAAGGGTTCTGAGTTTGATCCTCCAGTCTGAATGTAATACACCTATATTTACATACGTATTCTTCAGATGTGTTATTACAAAACAAAAATTAAATGCATGTATGTTAAACATATTTATTTATCAAAAACAAAGAAAAAAAAATTCATTTATAAAAATTTAATTTAATTTAAAATACTATTCTTAACAAGTTCTTAAAAATAATAAAAGATTAATATAAAATGCCTTTAAAGTATTTACCTATCAATAAAAGTAAAAGTAGACTATAAGTAAATTAGCATACAAATAACTGTTACATTTGCATGAAAATTAAATACAAATTATCGCATTTTACTTTACTGTAATCATTGACACTTACGCTGAGTTGCACGAAAAGAAATTAAAATTTAAGTAGTGATTAAACTAATTTAATCGCAAGAATTGTATGAAATTCTTATGATTAAATTAGTTTAATCTCTTCTTACATTTTAATTTTGTTTCGTACAACTCGGCGTTAGTGAACTAGTATTGTTTCTACTATTTTTACTACGATAATTTTTATACCTCTGTACTCTCTTTTATACTGTCTATTTCTTATCAAAATAGAACAAGAATGGTAAAAATAATTGTGTTTGCTCGCAAACGAAAAAAAAACCGACTTCAATTACATCGACAAGTAATACAACGTAGATCGAAGAAAAAATAGTCAAGCAACTACGCGTTATCAAAGTTTACTCAAAAAGTAGTCATCAGATCTCGATAAAATTTACGTGACAAACATCAGCTTTCGATTAAATTAAAAATTATCAAAATCGGCACACCCAGTAAAAAGTTATTGCGGATTTTCGAGAGTTTCCCTCGATTTCTCTGGGATCCCATCATCAGATCTTGGTTTCCTTATCATGGTACCAAACTAGGGATATCCCCTTTCCAACAAAAAAAGAATTATCAAAATCGGTACATCCAGTAGAAAGTTATACGGTATAATACAACGTAGGTCGACGAAAAGTAGTTGTTAGATCTCAAATAAATTTAAATGGGACCAATTGGCACACACCACCTTTCGATTAAAATAAAATTTGTCGAAATCGGTCTACCCGGTCAAAAGTTCTGATGTAACATAAAAAAAAAAAAAAAAAAAAATACAGTCGAATTGAGAACCTCCTCCTTTTTTTGGAAGTCGGTTAAAAAATATGAAAATATAAACAGTAATCCATCAGATGTTATGACTGCCTTCTGACACTTTCTTTTGATATAAATAACGTTCTATTAAAAAGAGCAACATAGATAAACTTAATAACAAGGAACACAATACAAAGGATATTTCTTAAATTAATAAAGGTTTATAGATTTTTTTCGTTATAGATATTGGAAATATCTTTATATTAAAATTGTAAGTGGCCAATGTCTGCATGTGACATATGTTTATTTAGAAAAGACGTATTATGAGTAATAGAAGACAAAACAATTCAATTTTTGGTTGTCTATTTATCTGTACATTCGTACCGGCATCAGATAAAATTTACTGTGCAAATTTTGAGATTTCAAATTATAACTTAAAATTTTCTTACATCTAAAGGAGAGTTAATCTATAATATAAAAATGAGTCGCTGAATGTGTTGCTAAGCGCAAAACTCGAGAACGGTTGGACCGATTTCGCTAATTTTTTTTTTAAAATATTCCTTGAAGTACGAGGATGGATTCTTACAGAGAGAAAAATTCAAAAAAAAAATTTTTAAATTTCCTGAAAAAGTCTAAAAACAACACGTTTCTATACTCCCATACAAAAGATTTGTGATAATACTTAAAAGTCAATTTGAACTTTAATACCATACGATAAAGTTTGTGTTAGGCGATACGAAGTTCGCCAGGTCAGCTAGTACTATATAAACTTCTATAGTGAATTTATCAATCTATGCTAGAAGTAAATTAATTCTACGCGTGCGAAGTCGCAATAAAACTGGTCAAATATAAATAAATATATCATAATGTTTCAAATTTTCATCTCATAACGTCGAGTACGACCGCACGCGGTAATTTGACACAAACGGTAGGTACTTATTGCGTAGCTTAGTTCAATGACTCTTGCACTACCAACATCGCCTATTCTACCGCCAATCTGTCATTGAGATACACATTAAGATCAAGTTACATTGCATTCGACGTTTTTCACAAAGAATACATAAATTGATGCCCTTGTTAAAGTCATTTTCATAAGGCATTAATGTTTGCCAATTTTATTTTTACAGCAGCATAGATTTTAAAAATATTGTAAGTACCTAAAACAATGCGTGTTTTGTTTTTGTTCTATTAATAAAAGCACTTAGCTTGCTATCTTAATTCGCGCGAATGTTCGATTTTTTTATGTTATTTATTTAATAACTCTCTTGATTGCAGTATTTTGAAACTCGAGGCATTATTTGTTTGATTGCATTAATTTTAAAAACAAGACAGATTATTAAAAAAATAGAAAGGCTATTAATTTGGGTTTTATACTACTAACGAGACTCCTCTGTATGTACATATAAGACTGCCTTTGCATGCTACCATTGTAACTACTTTTTGTTTAATTTTATTTCTGTACTGTTTGTTTTTTCCTTTTTTTTACTAGGTAAAAGTGTTTGATTATATGTATGCAAGAAGTAATATATAAATAAATAAATAAATAAATATTTAAATAAATAAATTGGTACACATTTGAAATTTTCACAGAATGTGTATTACCTATACATACCTACTAGTCTAGTTTTCGGCGTTTTTTGCAGATATTTAGTATCAAGTATTGTAGTGTATGTCTAGACAAAATAAGTTTTCAATAAAATGACACATCATGCATAAGCATGTGCTTAAAACCTTTAAAAAAAACATACAAAACTACTATTTCTGTGCTGTACTTTGATTGTTGTTTTTGTAAATAAATTAAACTCTGTAACATTTAAATTATTTCTAATTTCATATGATACATATACATTACTACAATATTCGTGATTCAGATATCTCATTCAGATAAATACAAAAAAAATTATACTTACGAATTCGGGATATTTAGGATGATTAAAGAACTTGTCCAACTGAGCATATCCACTATCAGCTTCATCTCCAAGTCGAAAGCTCTCTGTCTTATTGGTGAAGTTCTTTCCATAATCATAGGATATGTAAAGAGCTGACGATGAAGCAATTCCTTTGTTTCTAGAGCTGGAGTCTCTTGCCAGGCAGATGATAACATCTGAACCTTCTCCGACCCAGTGGACCATTAGTTGCTGGTGACCATCGTTGAGATGGGTTGTCTAGTCATTAAAACAGTTATGTAAATTAAAATCATTCATATTTATATCTTACATTTTTTTTCTTGATTACAGAATTTCTCCTGCTCTTTTTTCTCTAGTTAAAATATAGCCTATGTCACTCAGTGATAATGCAGCATTATATTGCTTAAAGAATTTTTAAAATTGGTCCATTCGTTTTTGTCCTTTAGCCATTACAAACAAACAAAAAATCAGAACTTTCCTCTTTAAAAAACATCACACTTCTTGAAGATATGATATCATAAATTTTAATGGTTACAAAATATCACAGCATAATTTTAAAAAAAAAATATATAAAATCTTAATCTTTAGAAAAAAACTTATAAATCTTAAAATTATAGGTTTTCGTCATATTAATTTCTTGTTTTAATAAACACAATTTAGTAATAATTTTTTTTTTTTCAAATAAAGAATTTTGAATATTGATTTACAGAAGAAATTGAATTTGCTATGGCTTGACTCTGACCACTTGAATTTTTTATTTATTTGATTCACAAATAAAGTGCAATACTCTTATTGAAATATAAAATATTACAGTTCTGCTCAATAAAATAAGAACATCAAAAAATTTTAAGTATTAAAAATCTTTGCACATATAGGGAAGGCAATTATTATATATAAAAAACAAAATTTTATGCAAAAAAAGTACCTATAATCTTTATCATAGATATAACCTTTATCATCATTGAGGAGCTTATTATTATTGTAGTGCGTGACTAAGATTTACACAATCAATCAAATATAATAAGCCTGATAAACCAAAAATGTGTTTTCTTTGTCTAAAAAATTGATTAAAATATTTTGTTCTATCAACAAAAACTGTACATATCTACGCTAAGAATAAGATTCATAAAAACATTCAAATTTAAGCAGAATATTTTTTGATATCCATCAAGATATTTACGTAAACAATAGATAGTAATCAAAAGGATACAAAAATTTCCAAGAACATTTAAAGATTTATTAGAGCTACTGTTTAGTTCTTACTAGAAATATTTGTGCAAGTAATGATTCTTAAAATAATTCTCTCGAAATGCCCTTCAATGTAAATATCCGTCACCCTCAGTACGACGATACGTCGTAGATATGACGCGATAAATATAGAAGAAAGTATGTAATGCAAATATGTTGCACGGTAGTCGGTACACCTAGTCGTCGTATCTACATGAAAAACAACAACACATACGTTTGTCATATCATACGGGCGGCGAACGATTAGAAAAATCAAAACAAAGGGGACATTGAATTAATAAGGAAATGAACATTACCCATGTACTAATATTTTTATGCGTTTCCAAAGGATGCGGCGGTACAGTCGTGGCATCTCGTTTTTTCCTTTCCAAAACATCTTCAGTATTTTCTTCAATATTCCTATTTATTATCATGTATTTTTGATTATTGTGTTGTGGCTCAGCCACGTACAGATTAACCGGGTAATCATGTTGTTGCACACTTAGTACGCACGATATTATATTCACAACAGTAATCAAACTGATTTTAAATCCTAAAGCCGCTAACATTTTGTCATCACTGCAAATCAAAACTCATCCGACCTCAAGGATAATTCGAATAAAACTGCGCTTGGCCGATGTAAGGCTGTAACCGAACTAAAAAAACACAATGAGATGACAATTGAATAATGACAACAAATTTTCAAGTTTCAACTGTCAAACAATAGACTACAGAAAAAGTTACTGTCAGATTTATATTAGTCTTGGGTAGCACATGTACCATGGAGCATAGACTAAAAGGCTGTCCGACTGTCCGAGATGATGTTATTCGTACGGCGTTCGTTAGCTCTGAAATGAAACAGAGATATACAGCAGAATTGTACGAACGAACGAATAATGTTGAATTTGTTAAGAAAGTACGAGTTACATCGCGTAGCGCATTCTATTCATTTCGCGTTTTAATGTCCCCTTTTTAATCAAAGTTTTATAAACATACATAAACTAATTCCTTTTACGTAAAAGTAATTTTTTTATTATAGTTTTTGTTTAGCGTAGGTACGTAAGAATTGAGAATTTTAGTGATTTAAAAAATCTTTTAAATACACTTTTACATAAAAGGAATTTGTTTACTTTATATTTATGGAAATCAAATAATGTGTATAATGAGGTTTGTCATTTCACAATCGTATCTTTGGTGCTAGAAGACAAAAAAAAATATAAAATAATGAAAAAAAAGTATTTCGACCTGTACAGTGTTTTGTAGCCAGTTACTATAAGTACTAATAAGATGTACTAGTACATTTTTCGAATTGTACGAATAGAGTGCGGACCTGACAACGTCCGATTAAGCCCAAGACTAATTAATATTGACTCAACAGAACAGAAATAACCGCGAAATGTGACGTATCATTCATTTATTCTGACAGATGTCAAAGAAAAAAGATCGTTGTCCATATCAATGATCTCCTTTAAAGTTTAGTATGGACAATGATCTTTTTTAACCTTTTGACCGCCACGCCTCAAAACCATTCCCGTGCCCTGTACGCCAAGGCATAAAATAAACAAAAATACCTACGAAAAAAATAGTGCTGCCAAGAGTCGTTATCGAGTACCACACAGTGACTTGTTTTTGCTGGTTTTTATGCAATAAATGACTACTTATATACTCTAGGAAGGTTTTTTTTTTAATATTTTTCTTGTGTTATCTTGCACTCGTTATATATACTTACAACAACATAAATAAATAAAAAAACATTACAAAAATAATCGTAGTAAAGCACAACACTCTTTTCTATCGCCATGACGTCATTGTCACGACTGGACGACTACGGCGCAGCTGACCTATGGTTATGAAACTCTTATTAGAGACGTGCTGTGTCGCACGCAAGGAAGCCGCAGGCTATATATCGATTTCGAATCGAATCGATATATACATGAAAAGAAATTTAGAAAAAAATTAACCGAATTCAAATTTGTAATTTTTTAACCGACTTCAAAAAAGGAGGAGGTAACTCAATTCGACCGATTCGATATATATTTTATATTTTTTTATTTATGTTCGGGGATAACTTTGTCGTTTATGAAACGATTTTGATAATTCTTTTTTTGTTGGAAAGGAGATAACCCCGGTATAGTACCATGCTAAGGAAACCAGGATTTTATAATGAGATTTTGAAAATCTGCATAACTATTACTGGGTGCACCGATTTTGATGATTTGTAATTTAATCGAAAGTCGATGTTTATCATGTAGTCAAATTTAAATTTCATCCAAACCCGATTACAACTTTTTGATTGATCTTTGATAATGCGTATTTACTTGACTATTTTTTCGTCTACCTTCGTTGTATTACTTGTCAATATAATTGAAGTTAGTTTTTTTCGTTTACCTGCAAACACAATTATTATCTTATTAGATAATAGTTTATTATCTAAGGTTCATTAGAACAGTATTCCACTGTGCCCCGTTTTATAATATAAACGAGTTTTATAAAAAGTTAGGTTATTTTTTGAACTTTCCACGCAATTGTCTCAAATAGACAAAATGATTAAAATTAATGAAAAAAAAAATCATTTACCTATTCTTTAAATTTTTTTACTAAAAAGAAAGTACTTTGAAAAGAAATCTCAACTTTTGGACAAGAATAATTGTGTTTGCTCGCAAACGAAAAAAAACCGACTTCAATTACATCGACGAGTAATACAACGTAGATCGACGAAAGTAACTACGCGTTATCAAAGATTACTCAAAAAGTAGATATCAGATCTCAATGAAATTTTTTATGTGATCACATGATAAACATCAGCTTTCGATAAAATTAAAAATTATCAAAATCGGTACACCCAGTAAAAAGTTATTACGGATTTTCAAGAGTCCCTCGATTTCTCTGGGATCCCATCATCAGATCCTGGTTTCCTGGTTGGTACCAAACTAGGGATATCTTCTTTCCAATAAAAAAAGAATTATCAAAATCGGTACATCCAGTAGAAAGTTATGCGGTATAATACAACGTAGGTCGACGAAAAAAGCGTCAAGTAAAAACGCATTATTAGATATAACTCGAAAAGTACTTTTTAGATCTCAAATAAATTTAAATGGAACCAAATGACAGACACCACCTTTCGATTAAAAAAAATTGTCGAAATCGGTCCACCCAGTCAAAAGTTCTGAAGTAACATACATAAAAAAAATACAGTCGAATTGAGAACCTTCTCCTTTTTTGGAAGTCGGTTAAAAATGGAATATTTTTCTATTCACAGTTCCATCGTTGTCACACCGCCATATTTCACTACGTCCTCGTTTGACGCAGGACGCGCTGTAATTGGTCGAAGCGTTAACACACGAATTAGTTTAGAATTCAAATTTTTATCGACACTGTTCTATAGTGCCCCGTGTTCCATTGTTCCCCAACTCAGTAGTTGATCCGATGAAGCAAATTAATATAATCGGTGCGGTCGATGCCAGCCTTAGTTTAAAAGAAATATTTACATGCGTTAAATATTTTTTTGCTTAGGTAGCAAATAGTACTAAAACAGTACTGAGTAAGTAGCAATATTTCAAATCAAATATTTCACGACACACGACATGACATGGGTCTTAGAAAAAAAGCTTTTATGAGAGTGGGGGTTAGAGATGATATTGATGCTGCCAGATGATTTTGAGAATGAGAAAGAAAATCGTAATTTCGCTCTTAACCTTAGATAAAAAAATGAAAAAAAAAAAAAATTTTTTATTGGTATCATCATCATCATTACAGCCTATACAGTCCACTGCTGGACAGAGGCCTCCACAAGTTTACGCCAAAAATAACGTGAACTCATGTGTTTTGCCCATAGTCACCACGCTGGGCAGGCGGGTTGGTGACCGCAGTACTGGCTTTGTCGCGCCAAAGACGCTGCTGCCCGTCTTCGGCCCGTGTATTTCAAAGCCAGCAGTTGGATGGTTATCCCGCCATCGGTCGGCTTCTTAAGTTCCAAGGTGGATGTGGAACCTTGTTATCCCTTAGTCGCCTCTTACGACACCCACGGGAAGAGAGGGGGTGGCTAAATTCTTTAGTGCCGTAGCCACACAGCACTTTTATTGGTAAGTAATTGTATATTATTAAAATCATCGACGCCTTCCAAAATGCGACGATGTTCTAAGGTATCGCTCGTCTTGCACTTCACTAGTTTTCTCGCTATTCGCTTATGACGTCATCAGCGTGTCGTCTATACTTGACAACGGCGTATAGAGAACGGATTAATGACTACGCGCTAGAGATGCGCCAGATTTGAGACAAATTTGAGATATCAGATTTATTATGGCGATTTGATTGATTTTAGTTGATTTGATTTTTTATTCATTTGCTATTTATGTGTTAGCTGATGATAGTTTTATGTTTTTTAAATTTTGTTTCATTCAAATATCAAATTATTTATAGAAAATATAACACGTTTGAGTTGAATTTTGAATAGCTAATTGCAAAAATGACTTGTAATTATGATTTTTTTAAAGTGTAATAAAGAATATATAAATCATCTATACCATTTTGACTAGCCCGTTGGCGCAGTTTGTAGTGACTACAGGTCAGCAGGTGCTTTCTGCTCCGGAGGTTATGGGTTTGATTCCCACCCCGAGTCTGGATATAATATATATTTATTTATATGTCTATTATTTATATGTATGCTTATCAAAAAAAATATATAGCTATACCAGTCAGCTGTTACCTATAACACAAGCATTAAGTTGCTTACTTTAGGAACAGATGACCGTGTGTGTATGTTGTAAATATTTATTTATTTATACCTCTTGCGTCACATCCCTAGCGGTCAACTATAGACGACTTCGGCGTTCTGGACATATCATTTACGTGGAATAAGAATGCATGTTTTTATTTCAATGTTTCTCAGTACGTGTAGCTCTAAAATACTTGTTTTTTATACTTAAATGTTGCGGGGATATTCTATTTTCATAAATGTTCAATTAAAATACTAGATATATTTTTTTAATAATTTTATTTAATATTTTTGTGGTCCGGGTTTTTTGTCACCTATAGACGTCGCTGGCGCATAGGACTCGCGAGCCCTTGTCAAGTATAGGTGACTACGGCGGTCAAAAGGTTAACTGGTTTGCCGTTACTTTCAATACAATTTTCTATGGACTACGCTTCTTATTTGTAGTTTCTGTTTTCACTAGACTATAGAGTTCCAGATTTTAAACAAGATGGCATCATTAACTTGATTTCCGAAAAATGTGACTATGATCTTTCTTTCCCCTTACCCTTTTAATTACATATTCTGTCTTCTGTAAAAGCTATAATGTCAAACTGATTTCACTACACATAAGACAAAAAGAAAATCATGATTTTACTTGAAGTTGATAGTAAGTTTTGGATTTCAAATGATAGAAACTATTAGCTTATTTTAAAGTATTTTATTAAATTTAAAATTACAGAACAATAACACTCTGTTTGGCCGCCTGTTTAGCCTTTAGACGGACTTGTGCACCAATTCTGTCCAAATCACGTCTTCCTTGAACAGTGACGATTCTGCCACCATCTGGAATTTTCTCAACAAGTTTCAAAGCCTCAAGAGCCTGGAGAGCTTTACGGGCAATGCTGCCTGATGACCTGAAATCAATATTGACAAAATGTTCAAAAAAAGAAATGAAAAAGTACCAGTAACAATTGCAAAGGGCTAATTATAATGTGTATGAATTGTATGTATTTATATATGTGTATATTTGAGTGTGTATATATATATATATATATATATATATATATATATATATATATATGTATAATTCTATATTCTATTGTAATTTAATCTAATTTATGTTATATAAATTATGTGTACACTTCCTGTCGCTTTTGTATGCCGTCCTATACCCAAATGTTGTCTGAAAGAAATCGCTCTTTTAGCGATAATACCACCTTTGCACATCTTCATCTAATTGTACTACTTTTGTTTGTATCTTTTAATAGTGTACAATAAAGAATATTATTTTATTATTATCATAACAATTTTATTGCAAAAGAAATATTAAATTATAGTTTGTAAAACATGTTGTGCCGACCCTACATAAGTGGTATAAGAAACAGGGAGATGAGTTAGGAAACTTAACAAATAACAATTCAGCCTGTAGCATTAAACTGCAGAACATAGGCCACTTTCCCCACGTAGGAGAAGTGTCAGAACTTAATCCACTATGGTACTCCACTGCAGGTTGGCAGATATATTTTCTACTATGAGTAATGAGGTGTATTTGATAACAGGGACCATCAGTTTAACACTCTCCGAGGCACTGTGGGGAAACCCCCTAGTACAGACATCCAATATGATAGGAAGTATTTATATGAATATAAATATCCATTCTAAACAGGAATCAAATCCACGAACCGCTCATGTTTAGGTGGGTGGCACATAGCACACGCAACTGTTTAATATAAAATATACCTGCAGAAGTGTGAAGGAGTGACACCATTGCGTTTGCGACCACCGAAGATCTTTGTAACAGTCTTTACACCAACCGGGGAGCGGATGTAGATGTGACGGAGGATGGCAGCACAGCGTACATAAAACCAGTCAGGATCATAAGGTGCCAATTCCTTGAAACGGGCAGTTTTTACAAGGTCCATATGTTCTGGTACCTTGATCTTGCCCATCCTGAAAAAATTTAATATAAAATGTTATGATCTTGAATTATTAACACGTTAAACACCGGCTTGATTTTTTAGTTGTTCTGTTTGGGCCATGGGGAACACCATGTAGTAAGCACACAATTTTTCCGTTTGTACCGCGGGGGACACCACATGAACGTGAGCCAGTCAGCTTGAAAAATATGACTTAGAAAAATATGTCATATATTGTAAAGAAAAATAAGTAAGATCTTTAAGAATTGGTATGGTAATGCAATAAAAACTTATCATAAAAATTTTGTAAATATGGACTTTTAAACTGGCTCCATGAACTAAACAAGTGAAGCCCAACTGGTGGCCCCCATAGCATTCAACGTGTTAAAAGACATAACTTCTAATTACAATAAATACAAAATTATAACTAAGATATAATATGGCAATTTTGATATTTTGTTTAAAATTTTATAATAATGTGATGAGATTTTTAGAAAGATAACAATAGTTCAATGATGAGTCAGTCATTATTATCGTTTTTAGGCTAATAAATGATACTTATATAGTATTTTATTATAAACTTACTTCTTTAAATGGGCAGCTAGGTGCTTAACCACCTTGTCTTGTTCACAATCCTTCAATGTGACGGAGCGCATCTGGAAACAACAAATAAAAATGGTCTAAATGACAATTGTTCATTAAGGTTTTTTTTTTTTTTTGTTTTTGTTTTAAACTATTTTATTTCAAACTTCTTTATATTGCAATTAAAAGCATCCCACATAATTATATTTATAAGACATATACATATGTGGGGTGCTTTTAATTGCAATAATTAAATAAAGACATTATGTATGCATGATATTATATGCACAACAGTAATTAAACTGATTTTAAATCCTAACCTAAATTATTGTCAACAATGTTGATATTTTCAATTTAATTAACAAGCACATCAGATTGATTTTAGCTTTATTATTAATTTTAGTACATACTGAAAATGTTGTCATTTTCCAAATTGTTCAATTGAAAATAGAAAATTTAAATGTTTTTAAATCATCAGTAACTCCATGAAGATGATGTGATCATTTGTTTAACATCGGCATCATATCTTTTTAATATTTCGCAATTCACAATAAGGCATGAAAGATGACGAGAGGTTATGTTGTATCAAAATTAGTACGGTAAAATACAATCCAAATGTAGCATAATTCTCAAGAACTGATATTTTATGTTAGTTAGAGATACACAATGTTGTATTTGTGACATTATTCTCTTCTCAAAATTTAAAGAGCTTAAATATGTGAAATACGCTTGTATTGTAGCTTCTAGGTTCAACATGTCATCAGTTCAAAGACGATTGAAAGCATGAGTTCCTGGAGAGTTATTTAAGTAATTATTTATATTTACCTTATACAACAATTTTACACTTTTTATTCCTTAATCAAATATGCACTTTTAATTTTACACTAAAAACCACGCGGTGAATCTACGACACTCACCTTGCTTGGTCCTGTATCCGAGCGAAAGAAAGAGAGGATGAACACATTGACGTATAATGGTGATCAAATACAGATATTAAATACAATTAAAAAAACATATTTTTATGTAGTAGCACCATATACACAAACGGTGTAAAAAAATTAAAAATATGTTGTTATAAGTAAATATCGTGAATAAAATTAGCTTTTATTTATAAATATATATAATTATTACTATTGAAATACGATTTAATATTTTAATCTTTTGTTTAATTGTGTTTGTGACGAAAAGAGTAGTGTAGAACACTTAATCACTAATAATATTACATAATAAATATCAGTAAATTTTGTAATTTAGAAGGTAATAAAGAAAATACACTGGAAATGGAAAATAACTAAAGAATAATGCTATTAAAATCTGAAGTAACGTCACAAAATTGAACGCAGTTTATCTATGATAAATGCGCAAAGACTATAAGCTTTGTTTGTGCTTATTTTGTTGTCAAATTCAAGAAAATGGCCGCGAAACAAAATTCCATAATAAGAGAAGGTAAAATTACTGATATTTATTTATATATTTACTTTTGTAATATCACATTAAGTATTAAATTTTTTATAGATTTTATGTTATCCACTACTATTGTTTAATAACTGTCTATAGTTTATTAACATAAGATACTATACCATTCTTTCAGCCCAAACTACATCAGATGATATTCCTCTGACGTCCCTAGAAGAAAGCTTACTGAGCTTAGAAAAACTGGACCGAGCTTCACCCGAGCTATGGCCGGAGCAAAGTAAGATTGTGTGTCTTTTCAGTCTTGAAGTCATTTGATGTTATTTTATTATGAATGTAATAATTTTCAAAAGTGCCGCGATTACGTTACTTTTCTAATGTTGTCATTCCGACGTCCATTACGTTCATACATAATTTGGCATTTCGGTTATAACGACTGTTTTTAAACATTTAATTTGAAATGGGTGATGGAAACAGTAATTTTTGTAACGATGATGGTTCACGGTGCTCAAATGATTCTTTCGCAGTCCCCGGTGTGTCAGAGTTTGCACCGTTGCAAAACCCTGACCAGTCGCCACCGTCGTGGAATAAAGGTTTGACCAAAGAAGACTATAATTATATGCAACGTGAGTACTTACATTTACGTCGATTGTTATTCTTTTTGCAAGACTTGCAATAGGTTATTACTTCCAAAACTAGCGTCATTCATAAGATATTTAATTGGTTTAAGGTTTTTATGATGTACGAATTTTTAAATTTTCACACCTTTTCTTCGAATTATGTTGTTTTAATAAGTAACTAAAGGTTTTTAATTGTATACTATTGATTCTAAAGAATCATATTTGTTGCAAACAAAATGGTTTCTATTTTTTTTTCTCATAGAGCTGTTTTATTTTAAAATTATTCTGGGAGACCTTAACAATTAATCAATATTGTTTATCAGGCGGGGGGATTAAGGGGGTGAATAACATATATGGCATATATATATAAATATATTAATATATTTATGTTTCAGAACTTGAGATGTTAACAACAAGTAGTCTCATTATGGAAGTAAAGAAACTTCATGATCTCGCTTATCAATTAGGATTAGAAGAGGCCAAAGAGATGACAAGGGGAAAGTATTTAAATATATTTGCATCTAGGCGACAAAGATAATAACTAATTGTTAATAATACTCATAAAGGAATACATTTTTCGTTTTATAATAATAAAATGCTAAAAAAAACATGAAATTAAATATCATGACATTCGTTTAATAATATTTGCACTTTTTCTTTTGGATTCCTAAACTTAATAGATATATAGGTGCTATTAAGATATATTTAGTTTGACTTGTTTTGAATAAAAACAGTTTATAATTCATATTTAATGGACTATCTAGGAGTATATAGTTTTGTTTCATAATTCGTTTTCTTCTTCTTTACATAACATAACATAAGCTATGTAAGCCAATAGTGCCAAGGTGACAAAAATGCTTTTGCCAATGCCACGTAAAATCGAGAAGACTATGTGACAGAGATTGTTTGGTGCAAATGAGGTTACAAACTTCATTAAATTATAAATAAAAAATAGTATAGAAAATATATTATAGTCATTAGCTGTTATGAATATCAAGTGATCTTTTTGCAGCAATAATATTTTTTTTAGAACAAAATTTGTTGAAAATAAGAAAATGTTTTAACATTTCATTAACAGTTGTACATAAATTGACTTTTATGCATTATTGAGCTTGTTGATCTCAAATATTATGTTGTTAAGATCACAAAAATTTAATACTTGGAAAAATAGACAACTAAAAAATTAAAAAAAGTTTGATGAAAAGAAAATGGAATGCATAATATATTAGTTTTGGTAGTATTGTCAGAGAATTTAGTCATGCACTAAGAATTCTCTTTTTTGTATCGTAATAGCTAAAAATGGAATTGGTAATTTAATGTAGTAATTTATAGTAGAAGACCCAAACTTCACCCATCTGCTTAATGGATAAAAATTATTTTTTATTTATCTTTGTATATTAGAAAATAATTGGAGAATTTTTCAGGTGAGGGTTGTCTGAAAAATCCTAGCCTGGATATATTTGATTCAAAATCAAAAAAATTGTTTTTATTTAAAAAGTTTAAAGAACAAAAATACCTACTGTCAGTGTGTAGAAAATGCAAATATTGGGTTGGGTTGGATTATTTTCCTGGCGTAAATTACTAGGTGACAGGTATCATCATCATCATCATCACAGCAGCCTTTCCCAGTCTACTACTGGACATAGGCCTCCACAAGTTCACGTCAAAAATGGCGTGAACTCATGTGTTTTGCCCATAGTCACCACTCTGGGCAGACGGGTTGGTGACCGCAGGGCTGGCTTTGTCGCACCCAAGACGCCGCTGCCCGTCTTCGGCCAGTGTATTTCAAAGCCAGCAGTTGGATGGTTATCCAACTGCTGGCTTGGCGTTATATTTTAAGTTGCAAGCTGGTAGTGGAACTGTGTTATCCCTTAGTCGCCTCTGACGACACCCACGGGAAGAGAAGGGGTGGCTTATATTCTTTGATGCCATAACTACACAGTATACAGGTGACAGGTATATTAATAAATACTATTGGTCATCCAGTGGTCGAAATTTGACCATAATTAATTTAAATTATAAGTTTGAGCATTAAAAAAAAGGGTATATATGCGTTTGTCAAATACATTGTAGTGGTGTATATTTTTTTTTATTGATTTAATGTATTTTTTATGCATAATTTAAAAAAAAAAAAACATTAGCAATCTGCTCTCTTTATAAACTATAAGTGTGCAAAATTTCAAACCCCCTCCGTCCTCGCAATTTTCGTAAAAAGGGGTACAAAGTTTTTACTTCACATGTTATGGTATGGTATGGTATGGTGAACACGGGCTAGTTTCCGCAACTCGACGACTTTGCGCCTATTTTGCGTGTGTGGGAGTGATCCGATTCACTCTTGCCATCCAAGCTCCTCCAGAAAATTTAGAAGTCTTTTCGGCTTCTTGAAGATCTCCGGAAGTGTCTTCAGGGTGCCAAGATGTTGTGCCCGGTAAGCCGCTACACCTGGACAGTAGAGAAGTACATGCGTAGCCGTTTCTTCTGTTCCCATGCAAGCTCTGCACAGGGGACTGTCGGTTATGCCCATATTAAATAGGTGTTTGTTATACGGACCGTATCCAGTCAGTGCCGCAGCTATTTGTCTCAGTTGGCGTCTGTCCAGATTTATTAGAATTCTTGCTAATTTGGCATCAGTTTCTGGCAGCGCCAACTTGGCTTGCCTACAGTCCTCAACTTCGGACTATAGTGTAATGTGTTTGCGTTTCATGCGTTGTCGAATTTGGCCTTTGAGCACGCAAGAAGGTAACGGTATAATCGGTTCGGCTCCTATGGCCGTCGTACTTGACCCCCTTCTTGCTAGCTCATCTGCCCTGTCGTTACCGCGTGTGTTGTTGTGACCATTGATCCATTGCAGTGTGATGTCATTATTTTCACCTACCTGCATCAGGGTGTTATGGCATTCATAGATTAAACCTGAAGTGGTTGAGTTGCTATCTAGTGCCTGTAATACTGACATGCTGTCTGATAATATACGGATGTGGGAATCCTTTACGTTCCTTCTCCCGATTGTTCTGGCTGACTCAAGTATACCCAAGCACTCTGCTTGGAACACTGAGTTGTAGGTACCAATGGGTAGTGATATATTAATATTTAGGTCTTCGGAGAAAATACCGCTTTCTGACCCTGTTTTTGTTTTAGAGCCATCCGTGAAGATACTCAGGTCTTGCCCATTTAAGGCTACACGTGAGTCTTCTTCCAGCTGTATTTTGTATTTTTTATCAAAAATATATTTGATTTGTATTCCGTCATTTTGGTGCTTCCATGAACGGAATGTCTTTGGCTATGTCTTCCAGAATCTTTGTGTGGTATGCCTGTTTTTTTTTTTTTTTTTTTTTTTTTTTTCCTATGCCTCCGATTTTTATCTTTCGGAGTCCTTTTTTACAAATTTACTATATTACTTAAGCTAGTCCTCTTTGTCATACTTCTCGCTTTTATTCCACAGACATTCTGCATACCAATTTCTTCTTTCATCCGTCCACATTCATTCATTATGGGGTATTTCCCCTCAATACAAATAAGGCAAATCTAAATCTAAACTATTCGCACTGTGTGCAACACACCAGGGGGGAGTGACATAGGGAGGGAGCATATATATATTTATTTATGTATTCTTTTTTTTTTTTTTTTTTTTCCCCTTATTGCTACAATATTATATTTTTTACAATTAAACTTATACATACATGCTTAACACTATGGAGACCGTTTATGTCTATTTACAAATTTTCAATTAGGCATCGATTTTTACAAATCAATTTAATAATTACAAAACTTATAACTATTCCTTATATTACTTATACTAACTATAACTATATGTTTATGTAAATATATGTACAATATTTAAAAAACATAATTTTTAAGTCCTATTTCTATTATTTACAAGTACAGCAATTTCTTTGCAAAACTGCAGGAACAGTTTTCTGCTATTTTCTTCTTCTAATAGTTTCGGTAATATATTTTTGCTCAGTTTTATTCTCAATTGACACTCGACACGCAGTCTCTCGTAAGCCAGGGCTGGGCAGTCCAGGAGGACGTGGAGGACAGATTCCGAACACTCAGGGTCGCAGACGCACGATGGACTCTCCTTGCACTTGAAGCGGTACAAGTACTTGGAGAATCCGCCGTGCCCCGTCAACACCTGAGTGAAACCTGTCCACCTTTATTTTACCTATGATCCTGTGTGCGGCCGTCGCGTCAGGGAAGAAGACCCTGGTGACGCCAGCCGTTTCGCCGGCCCGATACCGCTGGTTCCATTCATCAAGCGACTGCATGCGAATGCTCCGCTTGATGAACGAAACCGGGCAGCTGTCGTAGTCAAACGCGCGTTTGGACTTCAGCGCAGCCTCCTTGGCCAGATGGTCGGCACGCTCGTTCCCCTCTAGCCCTGCGTGGGCTTTGATCCAGAACAATTCTATATGTTTGTCCTGGAGCAGAGCCCTTCGCAGGTGTTCCCTCGCCTCTACGGCCAGGGGATGGAGGGCTTTTGGATTCTTGAGTGTGAGCAGTGCCGACAGGGAGTCAGAGTATATACCGACTGATCCGGCCAAGTTGTCTGCGGCCATCCGCGCCGCCCGGCATATCGCCAAGAGTTCCGCCTGGTACACCGTGCAATAGGACGGCAAAGCAAGCTTGAGGGTTCTAGCTTCGGCGGCGCCAGTCCATACGGACAGGGCTGCCCCCACCTTGCCCTCAATCTTGCTGCCGTCCGTAAAGATGTTAACTTCGTGTTCGCTATTTGCAATGAACTGTTCTCGGTCGACCAGGCACTTGAACTCGAGGTCGACATGACAGGCGGGATGCGGAGACCGCAGAGCCGAGGACATCCGCTCCACCTCCCGATCCCCTATCACCCGCTGGGGCACCCCCCTCCGCGCCTCATATAAAGTCGCCGCTTCGCGAACGCGGAGGTCGAGGGGGAGTATTCCAGCGAGCAACAGTGCGGAGTTCAGGGAGGTGGTTCGGTATGCCCTGCAAAGCTTCTGTGCGAAGCCCCGTTGGACCACGTTCAGCTGTTTGCGTATACCGAGCTTAGACACGGCCGGCGACCAGACGGCGGCCGCATACAAGATCACAGGTTCGACCACCGCTCTGTAAATAGTGCGGATCACTTCAGGATGGAGACCCCAGCTGGCCCTAGCCGCTCGGGCCAGCTGGTGGTAGAAGGCGACCGCGCGTTTGCAGACGTTCGCGACGTGGGCGTTGAAGGTTAGTTTATGGTCTATGACGACCCCCAGCAGCTTGATTTCGCTCGATAAGACAACGTCGACCCCGCCCATGCGAAGACATGGGGTGTCATACTTCAGTTTGCGCGTCACAAGCATAGCATTGGTCTTGTGAGGCGCAAACCGAAGTTTATTTGACTGGCCCCACGCCCTCACGCGTTAGAGGGCGGCATTGGCTCGCCGTTCGATCTCGAGGGCCGTCTCACCCTCAAACAGCAACACCACATCGTCGGCGAAGGCCTGCGCGTAGTCGCCTTTGGCCTTCATCTCCTGAAGCAGTGGATCCAGGAGCAGGTTCCACAATATCGGCCCACCGATAGACCCCTGCACGCAGCCCTTCCCAGTATCTCTCATGTGCTCCTCCCCCAAGTACCTCACTTCTAGCACTGGCTTTCCGGACCCTTTCAATCTGAACCCATCCCTCTTTGGCGTCAATGGACTTTCTGATCTTGCCCAGGACCTCCTCGCTCGTTTCTTTCTCGTCTTGAGACGAGATAATTACTGAGTGGAGGGCCGCACGTTTTGAGGGTTGTTGCGGCTTCGCAGCGGCCACGCTGGCGTAGCTTCTCAGGCTGGCGGCCTCCACGGCTTCGCCGTAGCGTGTCAGGCGCTCCTGAATATCCACCAGCCTCTTGTTGTGCTCCAGAAGGATTTCTGATTGCTTGTCGATTTTTTCGCTCAGTCCAGAGTCCGTAGACACCGCAGGTACTTCAGCGGTGTTTTTGTACACCGATTCCGCGCCCGCGAGGCCCCCGTCCCCGTTCCGAGCCCTCTCGACCTTTAGCGCTGAGTCTGCTTCTTCTACCAAAGCAGCGCTTCTATATTTTGCTCCAATGTGTTTTTTAGTTCTCTTTTTAGGTTCTTGGACTCATTGAGTGCAGTCCTTGCATTAGACGCCAGCGCTTTTGCTTTCTGCACCCTGTCCGTCACTGCTGGCGACATGATGTATGTCAATCCCCGCTTTTTGGGACTGTCTGGAGTTTTTCCTGTCATGTTTACTCCAGCCTTGGAGGTGGAAGGGGTAGCCTGCGTCATTTTGAGAATTTGCTCATGTGCTGTCCCCTCCACTATCTCCAGGCTAGGTCGCGGTGATTTACTTGTTGCTTTAGGGGGGGTTTTAGAGAGATGGTTAGTCTCCTTTTTATCTTTTTTCGGGGTCCGGAATATTGTCAAATTTTTTATCGGAGGCTACGTCGATTTTAAAAGGTCAAATAGGAATAAAACTGTATAATTTATATAATTAATTCTCGCAATAGCGAGTTGTAAATAAAACTAAAGCAGAAACTGCTCCTGTCAGTTGCAAAATTTTCCTAATATTTTCTATCCTAATTATTACTATTCTCTACGATGGCAGTCTCTATTTACAATATAATAGCGGGTAAATATACCCTGTGGTATGCCTGTTGAACACAGTAGTTTGTGAGTCTTTAGTCTTACTGCAGTAGTTGCAACTTCTTGTTGGATAAATAGGTGAAGTGGCAGAATATTTAGCATGGCCTCCATTGCTGTTGTTGGTGTGGTTCTCATACTGCCCGTGATTGCCATGCACACCAACCTCTGCCAGCTTTGTAGCTTGGATTGCGTTGTGGTGAGGAGTGTTCTACGCCACCACACCACAGCTCCATAGCTGATCACGGGTCTAATGACCGCAGTATAGAGCCATAGGGTCAGTTTTGGTGTAAGTCCCCAGCTCTTGCCTATCATCCTGCAGCATTGCCAGAAGATGATGCTGGCTTTGTTTAACTTATTTTCTATGTGTTTAGACCAGCTTAGCTTATTATCTAGTATTACACCTAAATACTTTACCTCTGTGGTTAGATTCAGGGTTGAGTTAGAGTTTAGGTAGAGTGTAATTTCCCAAGTCTCGTTTGTTCGTGAACATCACTAATTCTGTTTTGTTCGGGTTAATGGATAGGGTATGCTCCACGCACCATCTTTCTACTAATAGCAGGGCTGTCTGAGCTAGTTCACAGAGTGTATTTGTGAACTTGCCCGCCACGAGTATAACCAGGTCGTCTGCGTAGCCTGTTGTATAATATCTGTTGTCGTTTAGCAAGGATATTAGATCGTTAACTACAAGGTTCCATAGCAAGGGTGATAACACCCCTCCTTGGGGACATCCTTTAGCAACGATGGCGCCTTGTTTGTTGTCATTGTCTACTCTTACGATCCTGTTTGCCAGCATGTTTCTGATCCAAGTAATTATAGTTGGGTTTGTTTTGTGGCGGTTTAGTGCTGTAACTATGCTGTTGAAATTTGTTTTATCAAAGGCCCCTTCGATGTCAATAAAGATGCCTAGGCAGGATTCCTTGATTATAAATGCTTCTTCAATCTTGCCCACTAAAGCATGTAAGGCTGATTCCGTAGATTTACCTGCACTATAGGCATGTTGATTGTTGTTTAGGGGTACTTTTGGTAGTACGTTATCTCTCAGGTACCTTTTTTTTTATAGAAGAGGGGGCAAACGGACAGTTGTCTCACCTGATGGTAAGTGAAAAACAACATCCACAGACACCCGCTACATCAAAGTATAAGCAGGCGCGTTGCCGGCCTATCGCATAGTCTCTCCAGGGTCTTTAGGAGGAAAGATGTGAGACTGATTGGCCTATAGGACTTTGCGTCTGAGTAGTCTGCTTTACCGGATTTAGGTATGAAGATAACCTTTACTTCCCTCCATGATTTCGGCACATAGCCAAAAGCCAGGCAGGCTTGAAAGATTGTGTTGAGTGTGTGATTTAATCTTGTGCCTCCCCATTTGAGAAACGCAGGGTATACACCATCTGGTCCTGGCGTTTTAAATGGCTGGAAGCCCCTGATTGCACGCTATTCTCTTTGGTTGTATTACCTCACCCGCGCACTTCCAGGCGCTGTCTGATGTAGTGAGGTTTGTGTCTTGCCAGCTAGTTGTGGTAACCATAGTGCAGTCAGGGAAGTGCGTCTGGATCAGCACTTGATGTGACTCTTCTGATGATTTGGTGTAGGTATTGTCTGTTTTCTTTAGGGACGCCAGTTCTCGTTGTGGGTCCCCAGTAAGGATTTTGCGGATTCTACTGGCCTGCACAAACGACTCGATCGCTTCACAGAACTTTCGCCATGCTCGAGTTCTCCAGTATCTGATTCGCTTCTTGTACAAGGCCTTTACATTTCTGTAGTGATCCCAATCCTGGTTGTCATGTGTTCATAGCTCTATTGAGTGTTTTCCTAACCTTGGCTCTGAGGCGTTTTAGCTCTGGGCCCCACCATGATTTTTTGTCGGTTGGGTTATCCGGAGGGTGAATTAGGGGGCATGTTGCTTCATAGCATTTTGTTAACAAAGATGTTAGTTTCTCCACTAGTTCTTCTATACTTTGAGTGTTTGTTATTTTTTCAGGACAGTCAAGTGCTCGTAGTCCTTTTTCGAGCATTGCACGGAACTTTTCCTTGTTAGTCTTACGCACATTCCTGTAGGGTTGTATAGGTGTTGGGACTAGGCCTAGATCGAAACGTATCCACCTGTGATGAGCAGGACGCTTCGTCAGACACGTGCCAGTTCGATATGAGTTTGGACCCGCCGTCGTTTGCCAGCGTGAGATCAATTATGGTTCTAGCACGCCTGGTAACGAACGTGGGTTTGTTACCTGTGTTGATAATGTATAGTTTAGTAGTGGATAAGTATTCAATAAGTGTTTTACCTCTATTATTAGTTTTTTCGTTACCCCAGACTGTGTGAAGACAGTTCGAGTCTGTTGCAACGATAATGTCTAATTTTTCTGCCTCGCAGTAGTTGACCAGCCGTACCAGATCTTGTGGTGGGCGGTCCTCTCCGTCTGGCATATAGACAGACGTGAGAACTACTCCCCGCGATGTGCTCGAGGGATTTGCTGTTTTAATTGTGCAGACATCTCTGGAATAGAATTCAGTTAGGGTCTGCACGGGTATGTTATTTGTGACAAATATGCCCTTGGTTGTTGGTTCGTTACTTGTTATGAGCTTACCTTTGAGGTTGCCTAATCCTTGTATGGACCCTGACCGCGATAGCCAGGGTTCTTGGATGAGGGCTACAGCTATATTGTTTATCTCCAACCACCTACGCAGCTGTGCCGTGGCGGTAAGGCTGTGGTGGAGATTGATTTGGAGAGCTCGACTACTGGGTAAAAGAGACTCCATCGTCAGAGTCATCCCCTGTCCCAAGGTCGAGTTCCTGTATCCCTTGGGCCCAATCCCCGACACTATCCGCCTCATCACCGTCGCTCGCCATGTCGGCGTTCGTCGGATCGTGCGCAGTGTCCGAGAGGGTGCCTTCGGGAGTGTAGTTCTCTTCACGACTGGTGCTCGGCTGTTGGGTAGACTCCTCTACCATCATCGGGGTATCCCCTGACTGTTTCATCTCCGTCGGTTTTGTTTCCTTCTTTTGTGGTGGTATGTCTGTAAACCGTCCCTTGCGTTCTTCGAACCTATGTAGACGGCGCCCAGCATATATCATAATTGCCGTCCACGTTCTAGGATGGTAGGGATCAGTTCCTCTGGTATGCTGACTACAATGAAGGTCCCTGTAGCCTGTTTTTGCGCCGCGTGCAGCAACCAACGATCTACTTCAGCCCAGGGGTTGAAGTAGCGGAGTGCTTCGCCAATCTTGTTAGTCTCAGCCTTGCCTGGTATTAAAATTCCACACCTGACTTTCCTTGGTAAGTCCACTGACTCCGGAAGTCAAGTGTGTGGCCGTCGATGTTATTCTTCACTCATTCCATGGCCTCGACGTTCATGCACCACAGCTGTAGTGAGGCGTTAGCGTACGTCGGTTTGCCCTGGAACATGGGTAGATTGCTAGCTCTGGCCTGAACTAGAGACCAGAGTTTGTTATTAAGCGTCTCTTCGATCTCTTCCACTTGTTCCCTAGTTAGGTGTCCCGCATTTGTTGCTGTGACGGCCGCAATCAGATCGGATTTAGCGGCCGCTGCATAGGATTTGGGTGTCGCACCAGTGCAGGCCTTCTTGTTGGCCCCGCTGGGTGTCACCGTATCCTCGGGACGATGTCGTTTGTTAGTGTTCTTTGAGGTACCCGGTTCGGGATCTGGCGTTGCTTCCAGGTTTACCTCTGTTGCTGGTGCCAGAGCGTTTTCAGCTCTTAGCTTCCTCTTTCGCCTGTTTACAGCATTAGGTCTCTTTCTGCGTTTGTCTGCCTCGCTTTTCTCCGTATTTCCAGTGTTTATGTTGGCCTTTTTGGTTTGTTGTGGCCTGTTTGATTTTTTGGAGGTGACCACCGTCCACGGTCCTCCTTTGTCCGGTCCTGGTAGGGTGGCTGCAGTCACCCCCCCGGACGTCCCCTTCTCAGTAGCCGCGATTGCTTCCGCATCAGCCGACGGGGGCAAAACCACGTTTTTGGATGCCACCACATCTGCTTCAGCGTCAGCTCTCGTTTCGCCGGTCATGGGCGCCCCGGTGGAGCACCTACAGCTGCCCCCTTCCCCGCGACAGTTTCTCCAGCCTCCGCCACCGTTGGGGGGGGGGCTCCAGTGTCGTGACCATCGCAGGGCGGCCCGTGGTAGATGAGGTAAATGAGGTAAGGGGGCCCCGTGGGGCCACCATTAACCTCGATTGTTGCTAAGTGGATGTCGGTGGAGCGGGTTTAGAAACCTTGGGTTGCCGCTTGCTCTCCTTACCTTTTCCCCCTTTCCTACAATGTTTGTTTTGATCTGTAGCGTGGGACCCTCTCACAGGAAAATCTGTGGTTGGATCACCGGACGCGTTCGCAGCAGTTGTTTTGTTGGGGGCTTCTTCGGGATGTCCCTCCGAAGCCACCGGTTTCTCGGTGTTTTTTATATTGAATCCTGAGGTATCCATATTTCGTAAGGAAAAATCTTCATCTGCTGAGCTTCCCACCCTCCTTCGAGCCCGCAACTAGGAGTGCTATATGAGCACTAGGACTACCCAGCAGACATAGGTGAAGAGAGTTGGCGTACAGCGCGACATCAGGAGCTCGGACGCACGTGTCCGGGGGCCGCGTGCTATGTGTGGCTGGTAGACCGGATTCGGATCTACCAGTTGTTCCACACATCCTTACTCCGTCAGCATGGCCTTCCGCTTCTCCCCTCCACCTCACCTACGGCCCTCTGACGGGACGTATAGCCGTTTCCCCCAAGCTGGTTAGACTCTGGGGCTACTGTTTAGCACGAACTTGGGACCAAAGGGGCGTGTTGTCGGCTGGTCTGGCACGACTCAACCTCCCCGGACTCCGTCATCCGTGCGTACAGTGATCGACTGCGGAGGCTCTACGCAGGTAGGCATTTGTAGTTGAAATCCACCGGGTCACCTACTATACCCGGCAGATGGCCTGTCACACTTAGCTACACCAGTCCGGGGTAGATGGTAGTTTGCGGCGCCCGTTTTAACCACAGTATTTCCAGGGTGTGCGACCCACTCCAAAAGACCTAAGCCATAAGGATTGGGTTCGCCCCCAAGCCCGTACGTCGGCGAGCTGAGGGCGACGAGGACGCGTATGACAGACTTGACAGGGGCGAGCCAATAGCCTAACGCCGCGCACTTAAGCGTACTCACCCCAGCCCTACACCCCTACTTCACATGTTAATATAGAAGATTGTTTAAGTTACTTTCACTCACATATTTAATAAATAGATTTTACATCAAAGTTAGCGTTGTTTCATTGTGAATAAGATGACACGTGGTTGCCTGCTCAATGTCTAATTTAAATAGTAGAATTATTTAATTTTGATCCATTAAGCAGATGGGTGAAGAAAATGTCTATTTCGTATCGTAGATTATTAAGTACACAAAGTTAATAGAATGTTGTGTATTATTCTATAGGTCTTTATGTCGATATTAGGTTAGTTGAGTGTTTATAGAAAATAAATAATTAAACAATTTTTAATTTTTTTATTTCATAACTTAACAATATACTGAAATGTACGACAACCAAATTATTATAACAACCAATATTATTAAGTGGAAACATTTAAAATTACATTCTATCAACAAATCTTATTTTTAAAAGTCTGTTGGGCCTCGTAATAAAGCCTCGAGACGGCTGCACATCACCATAATGGTATTCAAGTCTGTATTTCTGTAATACCTGGAAAAAATGTTAAACTCAGTTTTACATACCACCCAATGATACATATAATTAAAAAAATGTGACTATAGTTAAGAAAATATTTCATAGTAATTTTGAAAGATATTAAGTTGCAATCTACAAAAAGACATAAAAGAAAAGTTATTGTTAACACATTGTAAGTACCTTTACAGTCAGTAAAGACATCATAGTTTCAGCAATGTTTTGTCCAATACATTTCCTAGCCCCAAACCCAAATGGTATAGAAGCAAATGAGTGATAGTTTTTAGCATCAGAGGTCAACCACCTTTCCGGGTGGAATTTATTGGCGTCATCATAGTTGCTTTCTTTAAGTGATGTGTCTTGTGTCGACATTATAATCATAGTTCCTCTTGGAATGCTATGAATAATAGTGAAATTTTAAATTTTGTTCATAATCAAAAAACAATAATATTTATAAATTTATTCTTGATAGGTACTTCTTCCACGTGGAATAGTGACTACATGTTCAACGTAATTCTTTAAATTGGCATAACTTTTTTATTTATGTACCGATTGACATGAAACACACTGAATGTTAAGCTAAGCTTGCCACAATATATTAGTAAAAACCACATCTAAATCAGATAAACCGTTTCTGAGATTAGCCTACACAGACAAACAGAAAATTCTGACAGTCATTGTTTTGTGTGCTATTTGCGTTGATAAAGGGCCCAATAATATTTTTTCTTATATATCTTAAATGTACAGTACAGACAGCGACCCGATACATTTTTATTATGTGTATTGATAAACTTTAAATTAACTCACTTGTAATTGTCCAAAGTTACATTTCTTGATAGAATTCTTGTTAACAGTGGTATTGGTGGAACCAGCCTACAGGGATTAAATATATTCAAATTAATATCAAATATAAAATGATCAATTCGTGTGGAAATATTAGACCGAGGAAAACATCAGAAGCAATTACAATATAGATATTTATTATTATTTTACAACTCTCTGCTGCTATACAATTTAGTTTATAAAATTCTCTACACCATCTGTGGTTTAAAACTGATTATCAACTTACCTCAAAGTCTCTTTAATGCAAGCTTGTAAATATGGTGTCTCATTTTTAAATTTATCAATGTCTTTTATAATGTTATCTTGGTATAAATTAGCCACTTCTTGGTAGAGCAATCGTTGACTCATTTGGTGTTTCGCTATGTTATATAATAAAAAAGCCATTGAAGATGTGATCTGCAAAATGGAGTAATAATTTTAAGTAAAATCTGTGGCCAAATTCTTAAAGAATATTTTTATCTTGCAAGAGTTAGGAATTCGGATAACATAGGTATTCAATTTTATGTGCTGTGTGGTTACGCCTGTAAAGAATATATCCACCCCCTCTCTTCCCGTGGGTGTCGTAAGAGGTGACTAAGGAAAACACAGTTCCTCTACCACCTTGGAACTTAAAATGCCGACCGATGGCGGGCTAACCATCTAACCGTTGGCTTTGTAATACACAGACCAAAGACGGGAAAGCAGCGTCTTCGGTCCGATAAAGCCAGCCCCTGCGGTCACAAGCCATTTTTGGCGCGAACTTGTGGAGAACTGTGTCCAACAGTGGACTGCGATTTTTTTTTTTTTTTTTGATATCGCAGGGTAACCCATTTATGGGTGATATCCAGGATGCCCGGGTAGGCATTCCTAGACCGTATGTCGGCTTAGCACTTGGGGGTGCACTACCGACCAAAACCCCTGCGGGAGCCTTCAGCCGCTTTAATTGGAGGGTCCCGGAACTGCAGGCAACAGGATCCCTCCAGCGACAGGCTGGCCTCGGCGAAAAGACCAGACTTCTCCTCCATGGGACTGTCCGGCTCACCTCTGAATAATCCCGACGACGCCATGTCTAGCAGGACCGGGTTCCCATCCCGGCCCGACATGGGCAGTGGACTGCGATAGGCTAAAGTGATGATGATGATGATGAGTGATTTAATTTTATATTTATTTGTTTTTATTTAAATAGGCTAAAAGTAGGTTCAACTGGTGAAATTTAAATGAAACCGATCGAGTGTATTAGTGCGCAAAACTGCTATATTGGCAGTAGTCACGGGTTCGGTTCCAACTTGGGGTAGAACATTGCATTTATAAACAAAGATTTAAAAATCTTTATTTATAAAATGTGTGGCATGCACGGTAACTAAATTACCTAAGTTTTAGTTTGGCTGTTTTAGCCTTGAGAACTTTGAGATATTTTATAGACTTGAACCTACATATTATTCATATACTTGTACTTCTTAAGCACTTTTGGACTATACAAATAGTGAAGGTTTAATAGATATGTAATTGGATTCTTGTGTTAACAATAATCAACAACTTGTTAAAGTTAGCATTTTAAATTAATTGAAAAAAACCTAAGGGATTAAATAATAAAATGCCACCAAGACAATTTTATCTGAATCATTTAGTAGTTACCATAACATTTGAAGATAGATAACAGAAATAGTAAATTTGTATTTTAAGTTTATATTTATTTATTAATAAAAATAAATAAGGAATATTAACCGTATTTACGCCAATGAGCATCATATCCATCAAAATAGTAGCAATGTCCTCTGCATGAAACTTATCTTCGCTTAGTAAAATTGCACTGGTCAAAGAATCAGCACTTAACGCTTAAAAAACAAAGAAAAGCTTTAACACGCAATGGACTTATCTCCGAAAAAAATATATTATAAAGAAATGTAAGTTTGGAATTCTTAAGTAATGGCGCCTTCTTTTACCATATAAATGAAATACTAGTTGTGATAATTTGAGAAGTAACTTACCGTGACGTAAATATATTTTGACGAAGCGTTGACGCAGCGGTCACATCGCTGATTGTTGCGCTAGCGGTTGCGGGTTCGATCCCAACAAATGACAATCATTTTAATAATAAATATCATATAACGTTCACACACGGTCGTCTGTTCCTATGGTAAGCAACTTAATGTTTTTATTACAGGTAACAGCCAACTGTTATACAGTCGACTCTCGTTAATTCGAAACTCGGGGACTCGAAAAATATTACGAATTAAAGAGTGTTCGAAATATCAAATTGTTCGAAAATTTTCAGAGAAAATAAATAAAACTTGAATTATTAAGTGTTGATCAATTATTTCCTACGAATTTATTAACTGCTATTCTTTAACAATGACAAAAGTCACCTTTCTTCTCACCTCCCTCTACTTTTTCGAATTATTCTTATTGTGATCTGATAACTACTTTTTGAGTAATCTTTGATAACGCGCAGTTACTTGACTATTTTTTCGTCGATCTACGTTTATTAATCGTCGATGCAACACAATTATTTGGAAGTCAGTTTGAACAGTTTGAACTTGTCTCGAAATGTACCTACTTACAAGCTTTCTGTTTTTTCTCTCTGCAACTTTGAATTGTCGAGTGTTTGACGACGATGAGTTCGAATTAACGCGTCGTTTTGTTACGTGGCAATGGTTTTATTGTTCAAATTACCAAGTGTATAAAAATGTACCTATTGATTTATTTCGAAATATCAAGAGATTTTGTAGGGAACTCGTGATGACGTGATGAATTATAGAAAAGTTCGAATTATCGCAGGTTTGAATTAACGAGAGTGGACTGTGTCTATTTTTTATATATAGAAATAATACATATATAAATACAAATATTACACCCAGACTCAGGAGGGAATCGAACCCGCAACCCGCGGAACAGAAAGCAGGGCCACTAAAAACTGCGCCAACGGGCTAGTCAAATTTTTATTGGCCAAACAGATGTTTGTCGTGGCCTTGGCGTTTGTGCTTGTTTATTGTATGTCTTTCCGGACCCCCGAAAGACATCCTACTGGGGGCCGTTGAGTGTGAATAGTTTTTTTTATTTTTATAATGAGTTAATGATAAAAAGGCAAAAGTCAAGGATATAGACAGCTTTGAAGCGTTTTTTTTTTTCTCTAACTACAGATGTTTCTAACCGAGGGTTAGCAGTTAGTCTTCATACTTTTTAGTCAGTGGCTAGGCCAAACAAAGTCACGCATAACAATTAGTGTTACATAAACTTACGAACGTTATTGTTGTCTTGAGCCTTTGTGGTAATTTCTTGTTCTATATCCAAAACATATTTACCAATCAAACTGTCAAATATAAAACAATTTTTAATATTATTTATATTAATTAGTACTTAATTTACTCATGGAATATTATCAGTATATTAAAAACAAAGGAATTTATTTTTACTGTAGATCGAGTAATTGCTTTTTTAGGTCAACTCGAATACATATAAGAAATTGAATACATAAGCGATAAACATAATTATAAATTTTAAAGAACTGACTGACGTAGTAGTCTGATACACATAATACAAGGCTCTTGTACCAATATTTTTAAGTAGGTACCTACTTATTACGTATTTAAATTATTAATTTCTAAGATTCAAATTGTCTTATTTGTATTACCTAATTTACTATTCATAGAACTGAATCCTTAGCCTTTTTATTGAGTTGAGGAAAGAAAATACACCAGGGAATGCTGCTCAAATTTTTTAGAGCAGCCAGTCACCATCAGGCATATATCCTACGCTTCTTTGTCACTCTAGTCATATAAAGAAAAGCCCTCTGAACCTTAACAAATATACATATCACTAGATGTGTACTTACCTGTCTAAATTATCACAATACTTGACCAAAGAATACCAAGCGGGAGTTGTGAAAAATTTCCAGAAGTGTATACCGGATTCACATTTAATTATGGCGTCGGTGGCCTTTTCTAAACAATGGTACATCCAGGCAGCGTCACACTGACTGTGAACTAACTCCGTTTCCAGCATTTGAAAATTCTTCGAGAACATAATCAGACCTAAGTTGCAAAAACACAAGCGTTTTGGTGCTATATAAGCATATTTTACAGTAATGTTGTAGTGGCAATAACTGATAAATGCCATCGATCGGTGGTTCGGTTCCCGCTCGGGGACGATTGTATTTGTAGATATATTTGTTAGTTTGGTTGTATGTGTGGCGTGTTTGTTCGTCGTTGGTCGAAATTGTTATCATAGACACATGATAGTGATAGTTACTCGCTATAGGGAAATAATCTGCCAAGACGTAATGGTGTGTTGGTGCCAATTAACCTTCAACTCTTCTACATGGAGGAGATACCTTTGCCAAGTTGTGTACCCCCGTCACAATTTGAATGTGTGAGAGATCTGCATAATAGTCGATAAGTATTAGTTTTATTCTTACCCATACAATCAAAAGCCCATTTATGTAATTCCTTATACAAATCTTTAGATATTTCATCCTGATAATTTCTTATATTGTATACTTTTTGCGTAAATTTTTCACAGACATCGTATACGTTTTGTGCGTGTTGAACGACTGCATTATGTACGGGCCTGTCCAACACCAATCTCTGTCGGACCCAATCTTGACCACGACTAAAAGTTTCAACTTTTTTGTTTAATAAAATTAATAAACATCTGGTACTTAACACTTCTTTGTAGAATCATATTAAATGAAAAACACACCATATAAATTAAACTTTTGTACGTCTACAAAAATTATTTGAGCTGATAATTTTATGAGCAGGGATCAAAGCCGCAACAGGCGGCTTAACAGCCACATGCTTCGATAACAATGTCAATTCGTAGTTATAAAGATTAAAGACTCATATAAAAAATTTGTGCATCAGAGTTATCATCATCCGTCTTCATTCATCCGGAATCCGGAATCGAATGCCTTAGTCCGTCTATTGCAGACAATTTAGACAGTGTCAGACAGACACTGTGGCCTAGGACACTCTTCAGGAAAACAAAGAGTTGGCATCAGATATATATTACGTAGGTAGCTACTAATACATTTAAATTTAAGTAGCTACTTTTTAATACAAAATAATAAATAATAAAAAAATACAAAAAATAACAAACGCACTAAGTCGCCACTACGATTTTCGAGGGTTCCCCTCGATTTCTCTGGGATTCCATCATCAGATCCTGGTATCCTTATCATGGTACCACACTTGGGATATCTCCTTTCCAACAAAAAAAGAATTATCAAAATCGGTTCCCCCAAACATACATACAATATATATATATATTATATACACGGTCGAATTGAGTAACCTCCTATATATATATATATATATATATATATATATATATATATATATATATATATATATATATATATATTGTTTGAGTACGTGCGCGCCTGATGATCGCGTGGGGCGCGGGCGACGCGAAGCGGCGGGGAGTGCCGGCGACGATGCGAGCGCAGCGCCGACGAATTAAATTGTCACCCGCGACGCCGAGCCGTCAACACTATTATTTCTTTATCCGCGACTCCAAGCCGTCCATAGTTTTATATATTTTTGTATTTTAAACTACAATATACGATACGAAAAAATACAGTCCACTTTCATTAACCAGCATCGGGTACCAGTTTTCCCTAACCATTACGGCACAGGGCACTGGCCCCAACAATATATATATATATATATATATATGCATAACGTATGGTTTGCAGACAGTCTTTCGAGCGGACGTATGGTGTGGGGACATTTGTATACTTTGGAGACTGGTTTCAAAGTATCTTTATATTAAGCGTATGGTTTGGGGACAGTTTATAGGGAAGTATAATTTGCGGACTGTCCTCAAAGTATCTTTATATTAAGCGTATGGTTTGGGGACAGTTTATAGGGAAGTATAATTTGCGGACTGTCCTCAAATTATCTCTTCTACTTGAAAACCTGGAAGGTATAGTTTGGAGATATTTTTATTCACATATAAAGTATACTATAAGTCGCACTCAACAATATACGTAACGAGATAGAGTTTCTATTGCCACCCTTAATGAGTTCACGGATTTTATCTTAGACATACACTCCACTAATATTTTATAAATAAACAGTATGTATTTTCAATAAAAGACTTTAATGGATAAAAGCATATAGGGATAGAGTAGATAGAAATATTATAATTACGTCCGACAATCGCGTTGGCATTAAAAACACTCACGGTGTATTATGTTCTTCTTCTTGCTACTGTGTGAGTAAGGAACGCAAAAAAGTTTCGTATAAAAAAATTAGCGTTAGGAGTCGCCCATATTTAGATTTTCCAAATTATTTTTTTCTTGTTGCCAATAGTTTTCTGAGCGAAAGCTAACTCTAAAAATGTAAAAAAAATCTCCAAAGCCAAAACGACGTATGTTCGCAATTATTCGTGTTTTCGGCTTAAGGAGATTGAAAATTTATTAGAGTTTGAGATTCATTATTTCCCTATACTTATATGCATAAGTATAGGCATAACGTATGTTTTGCCGAGAGTTTTTCGAGCGGACGTATGGTTAGGGGACATTTGTATACTTTGGAGTCTGGTTTTAAAACATTTTCATATCTAGCCTATGGTTTGGGGACAGTTTCTAATTTATCTAATTTATCGGTTCTATCTCCATACAAACGTAGTCGACTGTTTTCTCCCCGGATAATGACACTAGATCAAATATTCTTGTAACGTAAAACCTTTAACTTTCATGACCATGCTTTCATCATCATAGGGAGTAGGAGTCTTCAAAAACTAGAAATAATGCCTATTTTTAACCGACTTCCTAAAAAGGAGGAGGTTCTCAATTCGATTGTATTTTTTTAATGTATGTTACATCAGAACTTTTTACCGGGTGGACCGATTTCGACAATTTTTTTTAATCGAAAGGTGGTGTGTGTCAATTAAAATTTATTTGAGATATTACAACTACTTTTCGAGCTATATCTAATAATGCGTTTTTACTTGACGCTACTTTCGTCGACCTACGTTGTATTATACTGCATAACTTTTTACTGGATGTACCAATTTTGATTATTTATTTTTTTGTTGGAAAGGAGATATCTCTAATTTGGTACCATGATAAGGAAACTAGGATCTGATAATGGAATCCCAGAGAAATCGAGGGAAACTCTCGAAAATCCGTATAACGTTTTACTGGGTGTACTATTTTGATAATTTTTAATTTAATCATAAGCTGATGTTTACTATGTGGTCACATTTAAATTTTATCGAGATATGATAACTATTTTTTGAGTAATCTTTGATAACGCGTAGTTACCTACTAGACTATTTTTTCGTCGATCTACGTTGTATTACTTGTCGATGTAATTGAAGTTGGTTTTTTTTTTCGTTGGCGAGCAAATACAATTATTTTATACATTTTCAGACATTCATTAAAAAATAATGCGTATTTACAAAAAATCGACAACAGAGGCATGGCTGAAGGTTTTTTAGTAACATAAAAATGGCATATTTTGGGGAGGAAATAGTCGACTACGAAATTCTGTTTTGGTCATTAATTATCTACCTACCTAAAACGGTCTGAGCTGCAGTTATCCCTTTCTTGTCTCGGGGTGCGGCGACGGCATACAGCGAGACAGTTACATTTTATTCAAATACCTATTTTTCAGAAGTCTTTCAAGTACTCTTTCCTATTAAGAGTATGATTCGCGGACTGTCCTTAAATTATCTCTACTACTCGAATACAATCTGGAGTCATTATTGTACACATTTAACTGTTGCTCACGTATACCGTAAGTCGCACTCGTCTATATACGGCAATCTTTAGATAGCGTTCCTATTGCCAACATTGATAGGTCCATCGATTTTCTTTTCGACATACACTCCACCATTATTTGATCTATTCACACAATATCACAATACCTATTTTCAATAAAAGACTGTAATTGATAAGTCATATACCGATGAAAACGCTATTTCAATGGCTTGAATTTCTTACGGTATTGAACGGGGACGAAAAGGAAACAAAACTTGTAACATATGAAGCTGACGCGTAAATTTGTTTTATGAAGAAAAATAAGTAATCAATTTATTAAATGTATTTTCGTTAATTAATTAATTGGAATTTTTAATAGATACTAAAATTTATGATTTCATTTTTTTAAAAGATGCCAAAAAAATCGACAAATTGAGATATCAAGGTTTTATTTTCAGGAATTTCACCTTAGGAATGAGGATACTTATATTACAATTAATTCCATTAAACGATATTTATTTCATGTAAAGAAATAAGATACATACATAACGAAATTTATTGAATAATAACAATAAATTTACGTTTATGAACCTTTCGAATCATCACTCAAAAAATTATTCTAATAAACTTGTAACTTATCGAAAACTAGTCCGAACTTAGCCGAACATAGAACGTAGGTACGTTAGTAAGTATTATCCCTATTGAAAAATTCTAACAGGATCTCATCGAAAACGATAAAAGCCACTTAGAAACCGATAAATATCTATTAGTAGTAGGTATGCATTTAAAAATGCGCGCGAAAATATTATTCAATGACGGTTTAGATACCGACGACGTCACCCGCTCGATGTGACCTTCGCTCCGCGCCCCCCGCTGTTGCTGAGATAATAATTATAATTGTACTAGGTAAGAAGTCACCCGTACAAAGCCGGCACAGGACACTAGAGAAATATAAATTTCGACAAAATCAGTAACAACGAGTAGGTGGTATCTTCTTGTTAGTTTTATAAAATATTAGGATGCCATATCTTAATATTAATTGATTTTATTTTATTAATTTTAACATAAAATATATCACGCAAATTTTTATCATTAATTTGAGACCCCTCGCTCCCTCTTTGTCACCCTAAGTCACACATTCAGCGATCCCCTAACAAACATTACATAGCATACATATAACCTGTTTCCCGAAACAAAATTAATTTGTCTAGCATAAGAAAATCATGACTGTTTAAATACAAAACTGTTGAACCATGAATATGTTTTAATAGTAGTGTAAAATCGACTTTTAATATAAAATATTGTAAAACTTTACGATTTCATAAAAAAATTAACAAATATTTTACAAACGCGGTTTCAGCTTCAGAGTAAGTAAAGGTGACATTTGGAAAAAATAGTTTGCACGGTCTTATTATGTACACATTTCTTTATAAATTCTTTTGTTGCAATCTGCGACTACACCTGTTTTTCTCACTTAGTAGTCCCCCGACGCGACGACGTTTTGAAAATAAAAATATTTGAACTCACACACACACTGGGCAGGCGGGTTGGTGATCAACCTGCTGGCTTTAAAATACACCGGCCGAAGACGTCGTCGGTGTGACAAAGCCAGCCCTGCGGTCACCAACCCGCCTGCCCAGCGTGGTGACTATTGGCAACACACATGAGTTCACGCATTTTTGGCGTGAACTTGTGGAGGCCTATGTCCAGCAGTGGACTGTAATAGGCTGAAATGATGATGATGATAATATGATTTCAAATCAGAATATTTAAGTGTATTTCTACATAAATTTTAATTTTTATCAAAATTTTATAATTTATTTTTCACCACCGAAAGTAGGTAGGTACCCTAGTAGGTACTAAGTCAGTAGGGCGAGAGCCGCCGTAAGGTTCGTATGTCGTAGTGCGTCCATCTTCCCGCGCGCGCGCCTAGCGATCGATCTTACGCGTATACCTAATATATCGTGTGCGAATGAGACCTGTCATTAGTAATTAGGTATGGCTTATCAATACACAAATGCAGAGTACGTGATAGTGAGTTTACTGCCGAGGTTCACTCGGATATAATTAAACCTACCTATACGATAATAATTTCCATGGCAACGAACCCACGCCACCCGTACTGCGGCCCCGGGGAACTCCCCGCTTGTGGACTAGTCGTCACTTGTTTGCGTAAACAACACTCGTTATTGCATTGATGATTTTAATATTGTAGTTAAATAGTAATTGAATTATTATTTTATTGAAGTGTGTGAATAGTCTTTTATTTGTTTCTTTTTTTGGCCTCTGGAATGAAAATCTTATGTATGTAAAGATGAATAATTCAAAACCAAAGTTTATTAGGTAGCTAGGTACATAATACCAAAAATAAAAATTATTAGCACCTTTGTAAGTACAAATAAAAATAAAAATTAAAACAAACAAAACGTGTATTAATTTTTCCTTTAGATTCTTACGTAATAAATATGTATAGGACGAATTCGGCGTTCTGGATATATCATTTACGTGAAATAAGAATGCATGTTTTTATTTCGTTTCTAAGTACGTGTAGCTCTAAAAGACTTGTTTTTATACTAGAATGTTGCTGGGATATTCTGTTTTGAGATATGTTGACTTAACATATTAGAAATATTTTTTTAAAATAATTTTATTTAATTAATATTTTTGTGGTACGGATTTCTTGTCGCCTATCGACGTCGTTTAAAACTTATAAAAAATTATCTGCACTCAACAATAAGCCAGGAAAGATTAACAAATTTAGCAACAATATCCATAGAGGAAGAAATATTGGACCATATAGACAAACACGAAACTATTAGGTCCCCGGACAGACTTCGTTCTGTCAAAAGTTAATACTAAAAATTAATTAATTTTAATAAAACACTTTTTTCGGATTTTATCGCGGTTTATTGTTAACTTTTGATTCCCGACGTTTCGGATACTTTACAACTTAACAATAAACCGCGATAAAATCCGAAAAAAGTGTTTTATTAAATGAGTAAAATTCGCGTAAACATTAGAAAACAATATGTGAACCAGTACGGACTGGAAATCGCAAATAAAATTCGCCGCCTGGAAGATCTTATGACAAAGCGCGCAAGATTTAATTAATTTTGTTTTTTTACCAATTAAACCTTCCGTGGACCTTATGGAACATATAATACAAAAAAAGTAGCCGAATTGGTCGAGCCATTCTCGAGTTATAACGCTAAGCAACACTTATTTTTATTTGTATCATCATCATCATCATCATGATTTCAGCCTATTGCAGTCCACTGTTGGACATAGGCCTCCACAAGTTCGAGCCAAAAATAGCTCGAGCTCATGTGTGTTGCCCATTGTGACCACGCTGGGCAGGCGGGTTGGTGACCGTGTATAGATATCGCAAATAGAAGAGCGAGAAGAGTGGAAATAATATAATTTAAGTATGTTTATATTCTTACACATTTTACTCTTGTTTTTTTTTAAACATAGCATACCTAATAGTAAATTTAGCATTATTAGACAAAAGTCAACTATTTTGTTATTCATATCTAAGTAGATATACACCACAAATAAGTATGTAAAAATTTAATCCGTGTTTTATTTATCGCAGTAATTGGCAAGCGGAAGCAAAATAGTTTTACACATTTAGGAAAATATTATCTAAGTATATATGAAACTGGAATAATTTATTTCGGTCAAAATTAACAAATCTAAAAAAAAATAAGTTAAAACATGAAGTGTCGTGAATTAATTGTGTTTGTAGGCAAACGAAAAAAAAAAACAACTTCAATTACATCGACAAGTAATACAACGTAGATCGACGAAAAAATAGTCAAGTAACTACGCGTTATCAAAGATTACTCAAAAAGTAGTTATCATATCTCGATAAAATTTAAATGTGACCACATAATAAACATCAGCTTATGATTAAATTAAAAGTATCAAAATCGGTACACCCAGTAAAAAGTTATGCGGATTTTCGAGATTTTCGAAAATAGCGTCAAGTAAAAACGCATTATTAGATATAACTCGAAAAGTAGTTGTTGGACTTCAAATAAATTTAAATGGGACCAATTGACAAACACCACCTTTCGATTAAAATAAAATTGTCGAAATCAGTCCACCCGGTCAAAATTTCTGATGTAACATACCATTCTTATATTATAATGATGATAGTTATAATTATGTTGATAAAATATAAGATGTATATTTTAGAGACAGGTTCCAAAGTATACTCATATATACCTATAAACATATTACAGTATATTGTGGAGACAGTCGCATTGTATGCGAAACTTTGATTGTGCAAGACTGATGACCTGTAATACAGGTATTTTATTCCTAGCATAGGCATCAGACTCGCATCAACATTGACGAGGTTCGGAAAAAAAGTATATTTGTTATACGGTGAATAATTTTGTCTTCAAATCTGTATATCTGTGGTTTCAGTTAGATTTTCGTTGTAAATTAGATAAAAAGGCCATCAGATTTTGATTTATTTTATATGTGTTTTAACATTTTGTGATTTCTAGGAATTATCAATCAATAAAAACTTCGATACGTAGTTAAGTATGTGTGTGTAAGTAGTTTAAATAATTTGTGTTTGAATTGTAAATAATAAAAAAGCATGTGTTTGTCAGCTGTGATCACCGTGATATTTAAAAACTTTAATTTTATTTGTAAAGAATCAAATTGTAATTAAATAAATAAATAAATAATAAAATAAATTTTGATGAGTCCTCAAACCATATTTATAGTACATGATTGCTGATAAAATGTAAGATGTATATTTTAGAGACAGTTCCCAAAGTATACTATATTTTGATGAGTCCTCAAACTATCGTTATAGTATATGAATTGTAAAATAATCGAAAATATTTGTTCATATGTTAACATATGAACATATGTTAATTATGAGGCTTGTCTTAAGACTAGATTAACAAAATCACAATGTGGCCCAAAGCATACGTTATACATATATATATATATATATATATATATATATATATATATATATATATATATATATATATATATATATATATATATATATATATATGTATATTAATATATGTATGTTCGGTCGAATTGAATTACCTCCTGCTGTTTTAAAATCAGTTAAAAAATGGAGTAAATTCAGATCAGTTCATCGCTAAAGTAAAACAAATACGCCTGACACTCAACGACCCCCATTAGGAATCACTTTTGCTTAGGCGGTCCAGAATTATTCCTAATACACTTTTTACACTTGCAAAAACGCCCGGACCATGGCATACGTCTGTATGACTTAAACAAATGTTTCCAATAAGCAAGGATCGAACCCGCGGTCACTACAGTGCAACAGCTTTTGCTGTGATGAATGCCCCAACGCGTCTGTCAATGCTCTATAAAACTTTTTATATATGAACATCAGACACAGAAAGATTAAAATACCTTTACGTTATAGAATCATTGCACGACTTTATTTTTGGGCCGTCATTTTGAAGTTAGATAGATTAGGGTTATTTTTTTTTGTAATGAAAATATGTCGATAAACGGTCTAATTTTGAAGTTAGTTTGAGCTTAGATCATTCAACGGCCCTTTATCTAAAGTATTACCGATTTTCAGCTTATTCTTAACTTAAATCTATCAACAAGTTAAAGAAATGGATATTCAATTAAAAACGTATTTACTAACACAGTATAAGGTCCTCCAAAAGCATGATTCTTATGCTCTATTCGGTATTTCTCAAGTGACTCTAACATTGACCTGACAGGATACTGTCCTTCCATACTGAATACCTTTTGTATATGGTCAGGGTGATTGATGAGTACTATGTCGCTACCAACCGGACTGACAAATCGAACAACTGGACCGTATTTATCAAAAAGGTTGGAAAATGTTGGTACCATTTTTCTGTCAGAAATTATTGACCCTAAAAATAAGTGTTAAAATAACGATTGCAGCTCAATTAATAAAATTTATATTTATAAGCGCATTAAAATAAATAAAATATTGAATATATTACTGAAGGTAAGACCGAAAGTTAAAAAACTAGCAGTGAGTTGAGTTCCAAACTCTGTGATATATTTACGAAAAATCGATAAATATTTTAAAGATTTCGGTCCAGGTACTTCATCAAATGGCAGCACTATGGGTTCTTTTACATTTAGAACCATTGGAACTATTCGTGGTAAAGGAGAAGCGTTGCCAATTGTTTCTGATGTTACTTTTTCTATAGAAGAACCCTTTTTGGATTGTGGTTGATGTACAGTTTCGTTACTAATTTCCAGTGGTTTTGCTGTCTGCATTTGGACAGTTTTCCAGGCATGAAATTTATTTCCCACTTGTCCGACATGTTTTTTAATATTAGGATGTAGATTTCGCAAATTATTCAATAACATTTTCAAATAGTTACGAATAAATCACTTATTATTCCTTCACAATACTTCATGTAGAATAAAACAAAAGACGAGAGTCCGTTTTATTTTTTAAATTGGAGCTGCATAAACTTTTTTTTAAGTATTATCTGTGTCAGTAAAACAGTTTCAAGTTGCAACCACCAAGATAAGAAAATATACTCTTTACTAGGGTTGACGATTCTTTCCAAAAAAGATCGATTCTTAAATCGATTCGAATCGTAACCTGATGGATCGATTCATAAAAAAATCGAGGTCCAAAAGATCGATTTCTAAAAAATCGACTTTTTTTCAAGTTGGATTTTACAACAAAATTAAACAACAAAAACACTATAATAAACGTTGATATATACAAAAATGTTAGAATGAATAAAATCATTTACAACATACTAGTAAAAAAATCGTAGTTGTAATAAGACAAATTACATTAAACTAAAAAACCCTTATATATATTACGGTGCGTGCTATATTTTAAAGGAAATAATTAAATTTTGATTTGATTGATTCTGTTGCCCTGTGAAATTATTTACGCTAATAATGAATTATGTGCTTTATTACGATTATTGTATTTTGGAGCGGGTAAACACCGGATGGAGTTTGTCAGTCAGGTGTCAGTTCGGTTGCTGGTCACTTTTTGGATTGAAAGCGGACGTGTGACATGTACTCGCAAACCCATCAGCTCCAAATCAGTTTGTTTCTTTGTAATCTTTTCAAATTCAGTTTCTTAAATTATTTTGCCGATTAAAATTAGTTCGATAATATTTCGTAGTGGTATAACTATTTGTTTTAAATCTTTGTAAAACAACATCCATGATGGCCGATTCTGAGGAAGCACCCGCTATGAATAACCATGATGAAGAGAGTCCGGTCTATTCTGTGAATTCGCTCGGCGCTCCTTCATCAGAAGTGGGAAGTACCGAAACGTCCTAGGAGCATGTAGTCAGAGTTTTCATGATATTAGTGATAATAATCATTGGAAAATTTTGTTGGAAGCGTAGCAACGTCAAACGTAGGAATTAATTCGTGCCTTAAAACAACCTGGTACTTAGTACTGATTCAAAGATCACATTCCCTAGATATAATCTAGATGCACAAGATAGCGATGCACGCGCATGCTTTAAAATCGCTTAAACCGAAAATAAAAATCATCATATCAAGAATTTCGCTCTGGCGGGTACATCGTTCCATAGCTTAATTCGCTAGAGCGCCGACACGGTCAGTCGGAGACGCGGGTTCGAATTCCGCTGGAGCGGTCAATTTTTGATATGATATTCAAAAATATTTAGAATTCCTAATGTGTGGGTAACACAAAAATAAAATCGTACATATCAAGAATAGCATGGTGTCGTCTCCTGTCAAAGATTTTCATTGTAATATGAAACTTTGCATAGTTACGGGTCTCTGTAAAGAACTCACTATAGACGGCGCCACGGTTCGCTTAAACCGAAAATAAAAATCATTATATCAAGAATTTCGCTCTGGCGGGTACATCGTTCCATAGATTAATTGGCTAGAGCGCCGACACGGTCAGTCGGAGACGCGGGTTCGAATCCCGCTGGAGCGGTCAAAAAAAAGACCAGTTCTTACTATATTTGACCCCGAAAAACATATTGGACTCCACACTGATGCCAGCGTTGATGGTTAAGGGGCGATTCTGATACAGAAATTCGAAGGCAAGACTCATGTGGTCGAATATCACAGCCACCGTACAAACTCCGTTGAGTCTAGGTATGATTCATATGAGTTTGAAACTCACGCGGTAGTTAACGCCTACAAAACACCTATTGATGCAGAGTCAGGACGTGCCGATAACGGCGATGGTAGGTATCTGATTTCTTGTGATAAACCATAATTTATGTGAAAGAAGCCTGTGTGGCATAGTAGCCTTCGTGGAATTGTAGCATGTGTGGCATTGAAGCCTGTGTGGCATAGTAGCCTGTGTGGCATAGTATTACGAGTACATTCAGCTAATTTTAAATAATCTTGTGGTTGTTACCAAAACAGGAAAAATCGAATGTCGATTTTCAATCCACTGAATCGATTCAGTACAACATATCGATTTAAAAAATCGACTTATTTGGTCCGAGGAATCGATTCGTCGATTAATAGATTCCGGTAAAGACCACTTAGCAAAGCACTAAGACCGTGGTTTATTTAATATTTATTCTACTCTATGCCGTGAGTTGTAACTCCTGAAACATGTATAAATATATATGTTTTTAAAAATTTCAACATATTATAATATTATTATTAATAAACAGATTTTGTTAATGTTTTCATATCATTTATAGTAAATAATTGTGTTTGCAGGCAAACGACAAAAAACCGACTTCAAAAGACAAAAAACGTAGGTCGACGAAAGATTAGTCAAGTAAATACGCATTATCAAAGATTACTCCAAAAGAATACACGTTCATAGATTTTTTTTTCAGTACGTCATAAGTTTGTAAAACAAAGACATTAATTATTTTCCTCTTTTTAACTTTGGTGAGTCAAGGGTTGAAAATTCAATAAGTTATCGTTATGTTTGTTATTATTTATTATTATTTAGAATATTGTTTATCATTCCGATCATTCCATGAAGATTTTACGAGTATTCGTCAATTAATTTCTTTTTAATGCCCTTTAAAGTGATAGATTCGGGGGGTTTTCACCAATAATAATAAAATTTAAAAAAATCTAAAATAAGTGAACATGGATTTTTCAAAATATTTTTCTGTGATTGCCCATACCCCTCCTGACAACCCCTGAAATGGATCGTGATATATTACAAGTAACCTTGTATATACGGTCGAATTGAATAACCTCCTCCTTTTTTTGAAGTTGTTTAAAAATGGTATTAAATGGTACCATTTTCATAATTTTTTTTCTGTGCTCTGATAGTTTTCGTAAGTAAAACTCGAAATTCGAACAATAGAAACACTAATTACGAATGTCAAAGTGAATGTCAAGTGTGCGTTATAATAAAACTGTCAAATTATGTATGATGGCGAAGAGTGAGTGAGTTAGCTAATGTGGTAGATGGCGGGAGTGATCTCGTGTGATATAACTGTATTAGATTAGTTTTTAAATTTTAGTGTATAATAATAAATAGTTATAAACATGACTAGGTAAATTTAGATTTCTTTGTTACAAGGAATGTTTTGTGCGCTATTGTTCACGTAGATATATGTTCATGTACTCAGTACAGCGATAAGTACGTCTGTTCAATATCACTCTAAATCGTTTGTTAAAAGAACACTTTGCTATTTCAGAGCTAAAATAGAACTTGGCGATGTGACACCACATAATATTAAGCAATTAAAGAAGTTGAATACCGTCGTTTTTCCAGTTTCCTACAACGACAAATTTTACAAAGATGTTTTAGAGGCTGGTGAACTGGCTAAACTTGCTTATTATAATGATATCGTGGTTGGAGCAGTCTGCTGTCGAATAGACACCTCAGAGAATTCCAGAAGATTGTACATAATGACTCTGGGATGTTTATATCCCTACAGAAGACTAGGAATTGGCACTCTAATGGTAGAACATGTGCTCAAGTATGTTGAACAGGATGGTAATTTTGACAGCATTTTCTTGTGAGTATCCGGAAATATATTTCTCTATTGCATTTTTTAATTTACTGCAATTATTGTTAATTTTGTGTATGTGAAGGTTAAGTTTGTTATACATATGATATAAATGCAAAATAACCTATCAGTAATACACCCAGTTTCATTCGTTGTTATCAGTAATAGAAGATAAATCTTTGTTATGTACAGAATAAAACAGTTTTAACTTTCTTGCTTCAGTCTGTAATATCCCACTGCTGGGCATAAGCCTCTATCCCCATGTAGGTGATGGATCAGAGCTTAATCCATCAGGCAGCTACAATGCGGGTTGGTGGATATATTCCCTACTATGAATAACGATTGCTATCAGGTGTTTATGATAACAACTGGGCCAACGGCTTAACACGTTAAAAACAATTTTAATGATGTATTTTATTATGTGTTAAAAAAATATATATGTAGCTATACCAGTCGGCTGTTATACTGCTTACTTTAGGAACAGATGACCGTGTGTGTACTGTGTAGATATTTATTTATTATTATTATGTCTTAATACTGTGCTTATTCTCTTTCACTTTCCCTCTCTCCTGTCTTGTATACAATTTTATTTTTAGAATATCATTTATTATTTTAGATTTTTTAATATTGAAAAAAATAAATAAGAAATGTTTGAATGCACGTATCTTTTATAATAATTTAGCTTCCTACAATATATCAACCTTGTGGAGTTATTTTCTGAATAAATTTGATGTGTGTAATTAAAAATTAATTAATAACCTTACACTTTGTTTAAACATGTCTTATTGTAATACTTTGTTACTAATTACTATTTACAAATTGAATTCAACATCATACATAAAAAAGTATATATATACTATGTATATATATATACTATAGCAATGAATCAAAACAATTTATACTCTTATATATATATATATATATATATATATATATATATATATATATATAAGAGTATAAATTGTTTTGATTCATTGCTGTATAAACACACATAGCAGACAAAGAAAATGTATGCCACACATAAGCAAAAATATTTAGTATAAAAAATAATCTCCTTATTAAATTGGGGTTTTTATATAATGATATATTGATGACGCATTGGCGCAATGGTCACAGTACTGGTTGTAGGTTCAATCTCCACACATGACAAACATTTTTATTGACCATACATATGTTTGTTGTGGTCTGGGTGTTTGTGCAGTCCTTGTGGGTCTTTCCACCATGCCTCAGAAAGTATTTTAAGCCGTTGGTCCCAGTTGTTATCGTGTACACCTGATAGTGCTTGTTACTCATAGTACAGAATATATCCGCTAACCCGCATTAGAGTAGCGTGGTGGATTAAGCTTTGATCTTTCTCCTATATGGGGAAAGAGGTCGGTACCCAGCAGTGGGATATTACAGGCTGAAGCGTATATAGCTGATAACAATTGGCAATATTGTTCATCTGCAGATGCTTCATATTTATAGAGCATTGTTCAATTAAAGTTTTATAAGATCATTAAAGAAACATGGTTTTGTGGCTTTATATATTTCTAATATATTTTTTGTTTTAATTTATTGTCATACATCAGTAGGTACAAGGTTCTCTAATTATATTATTGATATTTTGGAATATACTATTATAATTGTCTTATATATAATTATTAGTTTGATGAGATATAGGCTTCTAATCAATTTACTGTGTCACTCACGTTTTCCTGCTTTAGTCTGTTCTGTATTATTTATAAAAAAATAAATAAGCATACATATAAATTGTATCTAGGATGTTCGAAGGCTAATTGTGTTCCTTCAAATAAGGGGTTTTGTAGGTGTCATAGATCACATTCCACCGGAAAAAAAATTACAAGCCCCCTTTTAAAGTTTACTTTGTTGACAAGATAACGTCTACTAAATCGATGAACGCCAGCGGAATTTACGAAAAAGGATGACTCATTGCGTTACGCTCCGCACTGTCCCGTTCCGCCTATTGGCCTATACGTCCGAGGAGATGTTTTGTTATGACATTGTCACGTTAAACTATCGTCCATAAACCAACTTTACAGTTGTCTGTAAAGTTGGTTTATTTAAAGGTTGGTTGGTTTAAAGGTGGACCAATTTTTTAATATACGAGCTACTCTGGCGACTTACTTTTGTAAAACTGTCTAATACTATTTTTCTTAGCCCTAAAGAAACATTAATAAAGTGAAATATGAATACTTACTGTCGCATAAAACTAAAGAACGCTCACAATATTATGCGGAATGAGTCTATTAAAGTAGCTCGTCCATACTGGAAAATCACGTGCATTTTTTGGGGAAAGTAAATTGAAATTTCAGAATATGATTTATAAACTTAGTATAATAATCTTTAAATTTAAATACTGACAATTAAAATTTACATAATCTGAATAAATTTTGAAAAATTAGGCATTGTGATACAACTTTATTGACAGGCATCGTGTAGGCAGGTTGTAGGGTAGATTGTTATTTGTTTTTTTGTTCGTGTTCAACGAAAAAAAATAATGTAACCCCCTCCTCCTTGTGATATTTTATGATGTTTTTCTGATGACTGATGATGATAACATGACGATGGACGATACCTTAAGTAAAAAAAGATTCCATTATTCAAAGAAAACAAAATGTTTCATTATACTATCTTATAATATCTACTATAGCCTCCACTCTCGCCACTAAAATATTGAATTAAATGCTCATATACCTTACTGCTTTTCAAACATTAATTGAATGTTTTATTTTTCAGGCATGTACAAGTTAATAATGAGGGCGCAATAGATTTTTACAAGAAATTTGGTTTCGAAATCGTTGAGACAAAAGAACATTACTATAAGAGAATAGAACCTGCTGATGCACATGTTCTGCAGAAAACTATAAGACAACCCCAGTCCACACAGCTACTCAATGGAACAGTTCCTCACGCGAAAACCAATGGTCACGATTGAATAAATTAAATCCCGCTGTCTTAATTCAGTTGTTATTGCTAAAAGGAACAAGTGATAAATAACGTAAACTTAATCAAGTCACTTTTATATGTACACAATGGAATAAAAAGACAACTGTAATGGACGGATTAATATGTAGGGTTGTGGTTGTGGACTGTTTGAGGCCATAAAGATAGGTTAATATGACTGATTTCATTGTAATATCATTGTCGAACTTTAATCTGTACATATTATGTCAAGTACTTGCATGTTATTGACCAAAATAATCCAATTTGCATTTTTTTCAATATGAGCCTACAATCTAATACTTTACTGAAATACTACCTATGATTTTCTAAATAGCTTAATGATGTGTCTGTAAATGATTTTTCTCAATTGAGATAATATGTGAATTAATATAATATCATAGTTCTAGGTGGTTCAAACCTGGTGGCATACAAAAATTTGTGTCTCATTTTCTACAGTGTAATAATGTAAGGTTTATATAATAAGTGTAGTTCACTTCGATTTAACACTTTAATTTTTTTAACTCGAAATATCCATAAATATATTTAAAAGGTGTCACCTCGCATTTGTTTAAAAAAAATTGTAGATAACTTGACATTTTTCAACAATACCAATTTTTTTCGTGTGACAGTTGTTGTTGTTTTTTATTATGACTATAGGTATGTTTATTTTATCTTCTAAGAAAATTTTTGTTAAAGGTATAAAAAAATTGTCTTTGTTAACATTAAGTAGAATGACATAATATATTTCTCCCATTATTATCAATAGGTGTTACCAAAAGTCAATTTGTCTACTGTCATAATATTCAAATAAATATTTGTTGATTATCATGTTTCTCTAAAACTTTTAGAATTAGTACAATAAACATGATTAACATTTTCTATTTGTTTTTTATATCCTCTGCTAAACCTTTTATAAGTTCGAACGCGTTTTATTTTAAACAAGAGTATTATAAAACTCAAAAATATTTGAAATTAAATTATTATTTAATAACTATTAAGCTGCTCTTAACTAAGTTGGCATACAAATTTTATGTCAGTCATGTGCTAAAAAAGTTTGAAACTTTTTTTAAAACTACATCTACATTAAATTTGTCAACATGCTTTTCTGAAAGAATAGTCAACTGTATCTAACCTTATTTTGCTAAACGAATTAATACCAATTACAGCAAATGTTTTGACAGAATACATAATCCTGTCCTAATCCGTAACCTCGAAAATATTGGAATTAGTGGTTATTTACTAAGGTGGTTGAGTCTTATATTTCTATCAGATCGCAGGCTGTAGTTGGGTTATTATTCCTAGTGGTGTACCCCAAGGTTCTCTCTTAGATCCACTGCTGTTTTGGCCTTTGTAAATGATATTGAATCATACTTCCGACACTAAGTTGCTATGTTTTGCTAACGATATGAACAGTTACCATCCATCAACCAGATCCGACGTACTTGACCTTCAGTCGGATTTATTACGTCTGGGCACTTATTGCGAAATAAATAAATTGAAACTTAATCCATCTAAGTGTTTACTTGTATCATTCTGTCGTCAGTCAGCCCACAATCCATCAGAATATCGGCAAAAGGGTCAAAATTTGCAGAGACTTACGAAAGTGCGTGATCGATTTACGATTCGAGGCTTCTCTTCGATGAGCATATCGATGAACTTATTAAGAAAGCCTCAAAAGCACGGATTCATTATGTGAACCTTATAAAATTTTAGACAAAACTATTAAGATTCTTTACTGTACGTTTGTTATAAGTATCCAAAGTATGGATCAGAGATCTGGAATCCTCGCTATAAAAAGTACACAACGAGCAACTACAAATGAAATTTGTTAAGTTTTGTGTTATCGTCTGAAGCTACCTTATTCCTCTAATTTACTTGAATCAAAGCGCACTATTCCACTTGCTTCCTTTATACAAACGGCTTGAAATTGCTAACATTGTTTTTTTAATACTTTAAACTAATTTCTAATAAAATTAACTCCGGAACTACTTTCTAAAATTAATTTCATTGTACCATTGAAATCGGTACGGCATTTTACACCTATTCAACTACCTCTGGTATCCACAAATTAGGTACCAACTGCCAAAATGCTTTCCTGTGACGCGCGAGTAAAGGCAAATAATCTGTGTAGACTGAACGATTTTGATGTATTCAGTTCGGGGGCGGTAAGTGGCGAGACGAGTGTTGAACCAGAATTTCTTTGCATTATTTTGTTGATATATGAGGAGTGACAGAACAAAACATGATAATTCCATGATGTCTAACTTTTCAGAAAAGGTCAAAAACCGGCAACTACTTTGCCTTTGTACAATTGAAGAAAATATGGGTTCTAATGAATAAATGACTGTAAAAACTTATTAAGCATGTTTTTTTTTATTTCAAATTGTGTATCTATTCTTATGTAAAAAATGGAAATATCATGTACTGATCAGACCAGGCGAAAATATCATGATTTGTATCAAACTGTTTGGAAATATCATGTTTTGAAAAAGTAAGGTTAGGAAATAACATTTTATGTTCTGGATTTAGTATTTATTGATAAATCAAAATATGGGACAAAAACACAATTAATTAATAAAAATTAAATTCTTATGTCTTCTATATCCATCTCAGTACAAATACACGCTTCATCATCATCAACAACTTGTTCATTTTGTTCTGTAATGTTTCTAGAACAGCTTAATATTTGCTTGTACCATTCTAATGCTGAAAGGTTCTCCCAATCGGCACCGAACTGTTTTATTAATAGACTGGTCACATCATTTTTCTTTGCAAGACTTAGTCCGCGTTCTTCCTGAATTTGTTCTATATTTCTGGGGTGACGTTTGCCCCTTTTCAGTAGTGATATAAACTGTTCTCCGGACTCAAATCTATAGTTTGGTGAAGATTTTACTACGCAGTTCAATTGTCTGCCCTGAGAAGATTTGCACTTCTTGAATATAATTTTTTTCATTCCTTGTATGCCCACAAGTTTTTTATAGTGATTTTCTAAACCTTTTACATCATATAAACACCATTCTTTACCAAGCTCGCACACTCTGCCATGTTTAGAAAATATTTCAAAATATTCTTCCCTCGTAGTAATCACTGGTATTTTTCTCACATCTTTCTCAATTCTACCAAATAAACGGTCTGCTGGCAGAAAACTATGCCCTCGCACTGGGAAAAAAAGTTGTATTTCCTTAACATGTGCAGGGGACTTATTTTGAAGCCAAAATAGCAGCATATGCAACACATGGCTGTTTTTATTTTGGCCCCCGCAGCCATCACAAAAAAGTCTTACTAACTTCACATTAGCCGGTATTGTTTGAGTATTCAAGAAGCAGTATAACGCAGATCCAATTGAAATAGCACCCTTGCCAGATTCTGTTTCATCCCAATTATACAGACAAGAATTATTTTGTTCTGACAGATCCATCACACATAAATTATACAGGCTAATCTGACGGGAATAAAAAGCCTCCTGAATTGGTGTCCTCGGTAGAGGAAACACCTGCTGGAGATCAAAACATATAGTGATACTATTATCAACCTTTTCTTTCAAAAGTTTAAAGAAAAAGTTTGCTCGCAATTTATGGATGCGAAGTTTTGTCATTAGTTCTTGTTTTTTTGATGAATCTTTTTCATTTTTAATACTATTACTCAATAGTATACAGGAACTGCAGGCATCTGATGCAGGTGACCGAAATCCAATGTTAAATTCAAATGTGAACACTTCGTAAAACATTGTTCTCTTAACATTCAGTTCATTTGTGACACTATTATTGTAAAGCATTCTCAATTTTTTAATATTCAAACCGGCATCCAAATACACCCTCTTGCTTTTTGCTCTATTATAATGGCTTTCACTACAAGGAAGGTTTCGGAGAAAATTGCGTAAATGTTCTTTTTTCTCTTGAGATTTAGCTGAACGCCTGTCACCTCCTCTTTCTTCCTTTGGAACTTTGCCATCCATCACACATTTGATAATAGTTGATAACCTCTGCCTTTTGATAGAAAATACTGCCATGAAAAATGATTTGCATACCCTTTTCATTACTTTCTTTTTCCCATATAGGAAGAATGAAGTACTTAACTTTCGAAGTTTCGTTTTACCAGAAGGACGTGGTGTACCTTTGCCTCTACGCTGGGGTTCAAATGCACTAATAAGACGACACAATTACACGTCTTGGTGAACTTTTCCGGATGTTGTATAAAAAGATTTTCGGTTTCGAACGACATCCCGTTGCGATATTTGTTTACATTTAAAATTGCTCCTTGTTCCATGATTACACGTACATTGAATTCTTAAGCCCAGCGGGTCATTGTCTACGTATCTAAAACAAAAGTATGCACATATTGTAATCTTGTAACAGATTGAACATTCTACATACCTACTACAACAACATAATTGAACGAACTTACTTATTGTTTCTTTCGGATAAAGCTTTCCTTTCTCGACGTTTCTTTTTCTTCGCTCCACTATTGAGTGCACCAACAGTATTTGACTGCTCAGACATGCTTGTAAATCACTTGAAAAAACTTTAAAGTACTCAATTTAGTTATAATTATTACTCGAAGTTTACAATTTTTCACACGAATTAACGACCAACTGCGACCGATCTAATATTTTGACATTGACTTGAATCAAGTCATTTGACATATGTCAAACACACAGCCCAACCATAGACAAAATAATAAACTATTTTACGGCTTCGGCACTCTAGGATTTAAGCTAATAAAGCGTTCAAAAGTCTGTATGACAGGAAACATAGGAAATAACCTATTTTGTGCCAACTTTCAATATGCGTACCAGAAATGTATGAAATGTATCATGTTTTGTTCCGATTTCGTTTATTAATATTATTAAACATGGAAATATCATGATTTGCATCAAACTTTCAACTTTAGAGACGATTTACTGCAGGAATAAGCATGATTTGAACCACACCAGCTTAACGGGCGACGTAATTTATGGTATTCTGTCGAATGTCATTGCTAACTTTTTTTTTTACAAAAAGTGGAATTATCATGTTTTGTTCCGTCACTCCTCATATATGTATTGCTTAGAAAAGGTTCTGTGTCATCTTGACGTGCAATATTTCTGTCCGCATGATATGTTTATATAGTAGTTCTTATACCTGAAGATCTATCATTAGCCAAATGTTGTTTAATTCAATTGCTCTATATTGTTATTTGTGCTGTTGCTTTTCCGAATATTAAATAAATAAATATCTATATCTTTTGTTTGAGGAACATTCCGCTAGGATAATTATTCTCGAGTTGACACAAAGAAAAGTTTAGGTGTAAACTGTACAAGTATCACTTATTACGTAATATAAGCACTTAATAATTGTAAAAGAAAGATACAACTGAAAAGTATTTTTTCGTAAACGAACTTAACAATTAAATGTTTATCAAAAAAAAAAAAAAAAACTTAGGTAAATGTATATTGAAATTGAATGTTTGACTCTACAAAAGATACCCCAATCGAACCTAATCCACTTAATTCACGAAAAAGAATTGGTATAAACCTTGTTTTTGCTCTGATTCCTCTCCTGCATGGGGAAAGAGGCCTATGACCAGTTGTGGGATATTACTGGCTCAAGCGTTGTAGTTGCCTGCTTTCTGTTTCGCGGGTTGCAGGTTCGATTCCTGTCCGAGTGGGGGTGTAATATTTGTATTAACATATTCAATATAAAAAAAAAAAAACAAATATATTTAGCAATTACAGTCTGCGCTGTTACCTATAAAACAAGCATTAACTTGCTTAGGAGCAGACGGCCGTGTATGTGTTATTTGTTTTTTTTTTTTTGATTAATATATATATTTAATTGGAGTTGTATTGAGATCATCATTCATCATCATTGGCCTTCTTAGTCCGTCTATTTCAGACGATTTAGACAGTGTCAGACAGACACTGTGTAGCCTAGAACACTCTTCAGGAAAACGCAGAGTTGCCTAAGCTCTTCACCCTCTCGACCTCACTGACTAGGCCCACAGGAACGACGAGTCGATATGTGTGGAGCCACGAATGCTTGACGGAGACCCCATTCCGGGTTTCAAATGAAGTTTTCCTTCTCCAGGACCCTGATGATTTTGAGCCAGGTTTATCCCTCGGTCGCCTTTTACGACCCCCTCGGGAAGAAAGAAGGTGGTGCTATTCTACTCGGCCGGCACCATACGGAAATGTAGCGATAAAAAAAAGATTCTTAGCATTTTTATTAAATTCACTCCTTTCAAAGTTATTCGACGTTGAAATATTAACTCTACATTTTTTTTTCATTACATGTTAAAATTAGTATTAATAGTAACTTAAAAAATTTACAACTCAATAACTTCGGAATATTATAGAATAAGGTATCGACAAATAAATCACTCGACACAATATGAAACACGTATTTATTTTATTAATATAATATTAGTGCATTTTTAGAATACTGTTATGCTTTCTAAAAGCTTCAATTCACTATCACAGACTATAAAATTTCATTAAAACAATTAAACATTTAAATAATAATTACATATCAATTGAAATAAATACAAAACAAATGCAACACAGTACTTTTTATTATATATCGAAATTTATTGTTTAACAAAAATACTAATTTATTTTTAATTTTACAATAGTTATACAATTTATTCTTTATAATCTGAGATTCTCTGTGAATATTTAAGATTTTTTTTTAAGAATCTTATGTATACTGGTACGGATTATGCTTTAGGCGTATTAAAATATCTTTTTCAGGTTCAAAGCAGTGTTTTGTCTGTATAATTTTTACTCGTACCTACTGCGTAATATAAGTGTATTTTTATAATCTTGTAATTTTCATTTTACAAAATAGTAGATAAATAACAATTATTAATTATTTAAATTTTGAGAGTAGAACCATAAAACCCAAATTATTATTACAATATAGGTACTTAATCACATATAAAAAAAGTACATTTCTTAAATTTAAACACAAAGTAAATCTGTGCCCCTATGACAGATAAAAGTCGAAAATCATCATTTTACATGAAAACAAAAACAACATTTAAAAATTCTTGTTCGGGGATTAAGTGGGCTAGGTTCAACTTGAGTATCATCTTCTGTAGAGTGAAACATTCTCTTTCAATTTACAGTTTTTTTTTTGGTAGATATTTCCTTAATTACGTATTAGAAAAGGTAATTTACGAAAAAAACTAAGGAGTTGTACCTCTTTTTCACATTTATTAAGTGCTAAAATTGCGATAAATGATTGTACAGTAAAATTACTATCCACCTATAACTTGTCTTTGTATAAAATATAGAATAAATAAATGATGCAAGCGTAATGTGTTTCAAATCCCTACTAATATTACAAATGTGAATTTAAGTTTCATTGTTACGCTTTCACGCGAAAACTACTTAACAGGTCATCGTGAGATTTTGTACACATATTCTTGGAGATATTAGAAGTAACATAGGATACTTTTTATTTAAAAAAAAACAATGTAAGTAAAGACGCGGGTAAAAGCTAGTAAAAGATAAAGATATAACCCTTTGCATTTTTTTTGTTATCACTCCTGACTTCTTTGTTTACATAATTTAACCGAATTTTACCAGCTTACGAAAATTTTATATTCAAAGGGATATAACTCTAGTAACATCAGTATTCACAACAAATTTATTGAATAACAAATGTAATATTAATATTATATTACGTACTGACAAGGGGGTACAGAACCTGACTAATATCGACATTTACTTTTTTTTTCAGTTATTATTATTTATTTAACATGAGGTAACATGAGCAAAACAATAATTATGGCATGACATAAGTTTTATGAACTTTACACTGTACCATAGTCAGCGACTTTTATTAACACCGATGAGGGTAGATAAACATTAAATTGAATACAAAAAAAAAAACAAAACAAGCAATCGGTACACGTATATATACTATATCATTATAAATTAATATATTATCTCAGACATCACTTTGTACAAAAATTATTTCCGTAACCATAGCAGATAGAAGAACGCGAGTTGGACCAAAAAATCGTTATATTTCTGGCTAGCGACAACATTCAAATATGCGTCGTTAGATTACACGTTGTTACAGAATGCGTTGAAGAAATAAAGGTTCACTGCTCGTTCCCCGTAGGAGATAATTTGTAGCCTATATGTTGACCCGGCTTCTTAATAATATTCGTGCCAAATTTGAAGTAAATCCATGCAGTACTTTTTGAATTTATCCCGGACTTACATACAGACAAACAGACAAAAATTCTAGAAACTATATTTTTGGCTTCCGTATTGATTGTAGATCACACGTCCAAGTATTCTTTTAAAAAATATTCAATGTACAGTTTTGACTTTCCTACCATTTTATTATATGTATAGATAATGTCCACGATAACGTCCTAAATGGGTATAACTCGACTTTTATCACTTACAGGAGGCACAGAAATAATAAACACATGTGCAATAAAGTACATTAACTGTAGAACCTCTTAGGTCAGGTAATAAATATGTGATTCAAATCATTTTATTCCACAAAGATAAAATCTTTAAAGTGTTAAACAATTAAAGTGATATGTAGGTACGCCTATTTTAAGCATAATTAGAAATGACGTATTAATGATATTAGGGTCTGTCTTACTTGTTACCGACAAAGTTTGTCTTGAGCATAAGTAACTGATTGATTTAAAGTGCGGTGCGACAAAGCCAGCCCTGCGATCACCAAAACGCCTGCCCAGCGTGGTGACTATGGGCAATATACATGAGTTCACGCCATTTTTGGCGCGAACTTGTGGAGGTCTATGTCCAGCAGTGGACTGCAATAGGCTGAAGTGAGATTTAAAGACTGGTAAAAATCTGTTAAGGCTTCTTTCATTTCAACTTATTAATTACAAATTTCTATTCACAGGAAATATTTGAAAAAAGTGAGGTTGAAAGAACAAATTCAATTATGTCTGACAGCTTTATCAGCAACTGGTAAAACTGGCCCTAATTCTAACTTTTTTTTGTATTATATAACGTTGACAAGTTTATGTGCAAACATATTTCAAGACAAATTTATTAGAAGTAGACATCGATTTCATAAAATTTATCAAAAATATTACAACAATAGGTACAATGGACACAAAGGTTATTATTATATAATATTTTAAAATATCGAGCTTTATTTGTTTATTTATTTATTTTTAAGTCTTTAACTTGTGATGATATACGTACATACTTTTTTTTAAACCTTTTGTAAAGAAACAGAAAAATTATACATTTTTTTTCAGGAATAAATGGCAAGGTTAATAACCAAACTTGTACAATAATACACTATATTTACACTAAATGCGTGTGAATAAATATACGAACTATTTTAAACATGTTGATTTTTTTAACTTTTAATATTTTATTTTTATGCAGCCGGACAAGAGTCATACCTTATCGTAAATAGGAACAATAAATAGTTAAAATTATGTTGTCGTGTAGTTAAATGCATTTTTTTGTAAATGCTTATTTAGTGTATTCCACAAATCACTGATTTTGAATTTGAGCGAAACTCATCACGGTATTTAATTCTTTAATATATACGAAGATGTATCACATCTTGTGTATATATGTAACTTTTGAGACTACAAGACTCTTTAAAAGGTTCTATTAATAATTTAATTATTGTTTCTTGGTCTGCTTGTTTGTTAGGGTTCCGTACCTCAAAAGAAAAAAAAAACGGAACCCTTATAGGATCACTTTGTTGTCCATCTGTCTGTCTATCACGACCCTATTTATCAGGAATGCGTGGAGGTATCAAGCTAAAACTCATATCAAATACTCAGGTTTACTGTCCCTTGGAGCTGTGAAAAAAACAAACTTTTAAACCAACGCAAGCAAAGGATGCAGCCGTTTATGCTGCAAATTTTCGACATTCGTAAGGGATACAATTCCTACAGGGTACTTCCTGTGAACTCAGAATCTTGAAATTTGGTACGAAGCAACATCTTATAACACATACATTTTTAGTTACATCATATAATAAAATATTTTTAATAATTTTGTTTGTACGGAACCCTTAGTGCGCGAGTCCGACTCGCACTTGGGCAGTTTTTTTATAAACTTATTTAATTTGTCAGTATTATCTTATTTAAGCATATTTAACTAAACAAAAACGTTAAGAAAATTATCTTAACGTTTATAGTAATGTTAAAGTAACTTCGAACAAAATAAACGGAGACTCGAAAGTACGTTTAGGTACACGGTAAATAATTTTAAAAAGTCAGAAAAGTGCCTATCATAGGCATCAAACAAAAAAATTAACAAAGATATACCTACATAGATTATATCCAAACAATCTTCAGAAGCGCTTGGACAAACAGACGGACGGACATAATTCCCACAATAAAACCCCGTTTTAACCTTCGTTCATTAAAACCGTTACTTACCGTTCTGATCATATTATATACCTATATTGCGTTCTGAATTAAACGCTTTAAACAATCTTCGTTTCTTGAATATAGGAACCGAGTTTACAATTTCTAGAAGTGAAATTCTAGAAGTACTGCTTACTATATAAGCCCGGTTCTTATTAAGTTAAGCAGAAAACGATTCGTATTGGCCAACTGTTCAATTTTGAAAACTTGAGCATGAGTTCGGCAGTATAAACATGAGATGGAACGGCATTTTAATCGAACAACATTTTTATCGAAATCAACTGTACTGACCGTAAAATTAGGCGGCGCTAAATGTTCCTTCATATTTGGCTTCAAATATTTGAAGCCTTATCTCGTAGTGAGCTGTAATGATTACGGGTAAGCGTTCCGTTTTTAAAATACTTATTTATTTACAATATTTTTATAGACACATGTTAATAGCGACCATATTATTTATCAGAAATAGAACGACTTACTAAGATACTATAAATATGTTACCAACTTTTTGGCCTAGATTTAACGTGTTTCGGAATAACTCTACTGCTAAAGGTAACTTTACAATTTGAAATATTATTTTAATTTTTATTATACGGATAAATCTATCAATAACTAATTACAAATCTGTGATGTCTACATCAGCTAATAAATTAATTTAAAGAAATTTCTTAGATAGTCAACCGACACTGAAAGTTTTAAACTAGTAACACTGTTAAGTATAAAATATGTTGAAGTTGTGGACGAGATCCAGAAAGACGTTTTAAAAAAAGTAAGACAAAAATTTACAATTAATTAAGTCGACATCTTACTTTCTATTATAGAATTTGAACTTTATTTAATAGATTAGTTAAATTTAATAACAGGATTTTGTATCATTGTATGAGATATACGCTGCTTATGTCGACATAAAACATGTTTTAGGTTTTTTAATTTATTATTTTTATATACAAAAAAATATTTGCTACGAAATACTTTCATTGTCAAGCAAATTACTCTCCATCTTAACTGGTCCTCCTTGAATGTACCATAACTTTATGTTCGTGTTATTTACTACAATAACAAATTACATGACAACGTTGATAATAATAGTTAACTAAGATAATAAATAAATTTATAAACATTTTTGGTATAGTCTTGTCTTTTGCCGAATTAAAAATAAAGCGTTCACTATTTTATGATTTTTGAATTGTTTAAAAATAACTAAATTTAGTGCCATACATATACACTTATTTACTATTTCACTCATAAAACACATGAAAACATTACACCACTTTTATATTTTAAGCATATTTGAATAAATAATACACGAGTTTAAATAACATTTAACAAGTAGGTATGTTTTTTCAAAAAAAAACCATTAAAGAGTATTAATAAAATTAACAGAGCATTAGCTATATTTTGAGATTTGCCTAGATTTATAATCTGTATCAGGCACACATTAAAGCCTAAGTTCTATTAATACCGCAAAGGCCACACATTCATAACTGCGTGTTATCAGGCGTACTTGCATGATTTTCTAAGTCGAGCAATTGTTTTATACGTTCTACGCATAAGTTTGAACCTTCATGAGCTTCTTTGGCCATCTGAAAAAAAGATATTTACTAAATATAATTAAAACATAAATTTATATATTTTTATTGTATTAAACAAATTTTATAACTATTTCATATTAAGTATAAAAACATCGGCTGATATAAGAGAGATATTATGCAGACTAAAATAAAATAAAAACAATCAGTCAAGCATCCCATCAGAGCAAAAGGTACCAAACACATTTGGCCAAAAAGAACCTCCCACAAAATATCTACGTTTTATGGAAATGCAGTAAAATCATTATATCATAAATAAATTACAAGGTTATTATTATTTTTTTAAATTGAGTAAATCATAATAAAGTGAGAGAGTTTCACTTACCAATGAAAAGTTTAAGAATCCGTGAGGCAAACCTTCTAACACATCGAGACCGACTTCGTTGCCGAGACCCTTGAGTTTCTTGGCAAACATCACGCAGTCATCCAGGCATGGGTCCAAGTGTACGGTCTATATTTAAAAAGTAACGTAAACTGATTTTTTTTTCAAAATATTGATAGAATATTAGAGGAGGTTAATTTTCATGGACAACTATATTAGGTGGAAAATGAAGATTTAGATAGAAACCTTATTATAAAAATTTGTTTTACAAAACCAGTAGATAATAATTACGTAAAATTTATGAAATTTGTAGTTTTGAATGAAAATCAATATCAAGGTAATATATGCTTGTTTTTTATTATTAATCGTGGTTACAACAATCTTGTCAAACTATTTCGAAGAAAATTTAGGGTTTGGGCATATGTTTTAAATGTGTAGTGTATTAATATTAAACTTGTAGTGCCATCTATCGCTGAGTAGGTGACGGGAAGACTTGTGAAAAAAAAATTATAGTGATCCTAGCAAAACTAGGACTTATAGAAATTGTTTATTACACCTATCCACTTCCTTACTTACCAGTATCCTTACAGGCGGAAATCTTTTCAGTAGTTTGTCTTCTGCCCAGTATGGCGACAGAAACGGGTCGCGGGGAACGGAGAAGATGAACTCATCGGACGGACTGCGCGCTATTAAGGCGTCAAAATTGGACCTCACTGCTAGCCTATATATTAAAAATAATTAATTACTTAAAGTATTTTAATAGCTTATAAACTTTCGAATGCTTGCTTAAAGCTTTCTTTTGTGAGAAGATTAGGGCCTTCTCTAGGATGCATCAGAGCACGTAGGAATTCGGTAGGTTTGAGTTGAGTTATTCAATATACATACGTCAATTATGGATTATAAATTTAAACATTAAAAATATTATCTATTAAGAAAGATGTACAGTTGTAAACTATAAAAATTCTGATATTTACCAAAAAGCTTATTTTTTACTGCCACATATATTTATTTACAATATTTTAATATTCTAAATAGTTTAAGATAAACTAGATAGTAAAAATTAGATACAAAACATTACAAAGGCCACAAAGAATAACGATAACAATATAGCTGTATTTTTACGCAATGTTACTAAATTGAACATATATTTCTAAAACTGCATGAATATACGAATGTGTAGCGGGTACTCACTCTTCTTGTGACGGCCTTATACTATTAGAACCAGTGATATATGCCAGCCGAGACGACATCGCGCCCATTAGACCCGTGGCCGCTTCACTTATACTATGACAAGAATTTACAGACATGTCAAGACAACATAGACACGGCACTTTATTGTATTATATTCATAACGATCACTATTTATGCATATAATAAACAAAAAGCATATATATATTGTTAAATAAAGAGTTATCGACCTAGTTCATAAAATTTTCATAAACAAAAAAAAAATGTCAAAATACCATACTTTTTTATTGGTAGGGTGGAATTTATTCTCAAAATTTTATGAGATGATTGAAATATTTATTATAATTTCAAGATAAAATAAAGTTTAAAATCGTTTCGATCGAATTAGGGACATCATCTCTTTGAGCTTTTGTAGGAGAATAAAATAGTTACAGTCAATCAATGACCACTTTTTTTTCAATAAATACTTTGAGATAGTTGATTTATAAGAAATAAAATAATTTCCGTTCCTTATGATAATCGTAAAGTAGTTTGTGCATCAGACATTATCTTCAGTAAATAAAATAACACGTATAAATCTGCAATAAATCCTATGCACAATGCCAGCCACATACAAAGATAACCTCACTCTTACTGTGGTAGATGTTTCATGTTTCTTTCCACTAGAGGTGAAAATTGCAAGGCATTTGCAACCTGTGTAGCCGCTGTGTATTTGCAACGGTGTTATGTTTGCTAAAAATATTATTTACTATATCTGTGATTGCACAATTCGTGATAACAAAAAAAAACAATGTGTATTGTGTTTTTGTGATTTGTGTCCGTTAATGTTTAGCACAATACATGCAAAAAACACACAATGACACACAAGACAATGGCACACATACACACGCACACACTTATGTAAGCGCGTTGTATACTTTATAGCATATAAATAAGAATTTGCAAACTTCACTCACTTACCGTGTTTTTATCCTTTTTTTATTGTCTTTTTGATCCTCGTCTTGTATTAATGGTGGTTCACCTATCAAAGTACTCGAATTTTCCGATTCCGGTTCTCTAATAGAAAATAAAAGTTTTGGTTTTATGAAAATTTTGTTTAAGTTTGATATAGCGGCACTAACTCAATCAAATCAGTTTAGTTTCTTAACAAATTACCAACTTAATAAGAGCGGCTATGTACAACATGGATATACCCACCGTTACAGGTCTAACTAAACTAAGCTAAGTTTACGCTTCAGCCTGTAATATCCCACTACTGGGCATAAGCCTCTTTCTCCGTGTAGAAGGATCGGAGCTTAATCGGTTTGCCGCCAGTTAGTAAGTTTACCCAAAGTTAAAACACGCGCAATATATAAATGTCCCCTTTATTAAAATTATCTATGATCTAGCAACTGGATCATGAAATAATTAATATTGGGATCACATGTTACTTTATGATTACAAAATCAAAAATATATTATACTAGCCGACCCGTGCCCACTTCGTTGGGCGTTAATTATTATTATATTAACCAAATAACAAACTTTAAAGAACAAATTTTATAGCACTTAAATTAGCACTTATATAGCACTTACATTGCTCTAACGCCATCTATCAAAAATCGAGAAAACGTCGTCGATAGACTAAAATAAGACTAAATTAATAACGTCGAAAGACTAATAAATTGTTTTCTAATAGCGATAGATGGCGCTAGTTTATTTACTATTTTGATATTATATTTTAATCTTTTTTTTTATTGACTGAATTTTTTGTTCAATTACAATAAAATATAGCCTATGTCACCCCTGAATAGTGTAGCTTTCTGTTAGTGAAAGAAATTCCATGATCGGGTCAGTATTTGCGAAGATTACCCCCTATATACAAAGTTATAAACTTTACCTCTTTATAATATTAGTATAGATTTAGATACAATTTTTTAGCAAAGAAAGCTTGTTACAACCATTTAAAGGAAAAGTAAACGCTATTTTTATATTTTACAGGAAATGATAGATATATTACACTAATGAGAAGAAAAATTACTAACACAGCACACACAATCTTTCAAAACATCTAACAATTCAAATTAGGGCTTCCTCTAATAGCAGTTAAATTCTGTGGTATTTGAAACAACACTCAAAAACGTTAGTCTTAATCAAAACATTCTAGAAGTGGGTAGTTACCTGGAACGTTGGTTCTTGTTTGGTTTAACGACTGGGAACCGCCTTCCTTCCGAGTCTGTGTCGCTTTCAAAAACGTATCGATCGAGGAAATCCGATACGTACTGTTGAGACTTGTCCTCCGTTGGTGTTATACCTGTTATAAACAAATAATTATATAAATTTCATTTGTATGTAAATATGAGTAATATATGTATACAGAGATGAGAGATGGTCAGTGGAAGAGTGATCAAATTAGCAAACATTTTATCTGTTTTGATTTTGCAAAATCAAAGTCTGTCTGTTAAAATTACTTGAAATATCAGTTGGCTTTGGTAATATTCGCTTATTTGGTGGTACCTTATTATTATTTGTTAATTATGACATTGACCTAAAGAAAATGTTCTTCGTAATTTACTACATACAGTATATGTAATTTTGCTTAATATATAATTTAGTAAAGAAAATTGTTTTTAAAAATTGTCATGCTCTTATTAGTGTTTAACATAAATATATAAATTCGTTAATCAATATGCGAGAAAATTGGATATTGGTATTTAGGTAGGATTAAAGGTTCAATCAGACATGCATTCAATGTTGAGGTAATACCATTGGAAATCCTAGTCTTAGCATATATGTTGGTCCTATAAATACAATAAAGTGTGCGTGCGCATGTGTGTGGGTGTGTGTCTGAGTGCGTTTATGTGTGTTTCTGTGCGTGTGTATGTGTGCGTTTGTTTGCGTGTGTGTGTGTGTGCGTGTGTGTGCTTGCGTGTGTGTGCGTGCGTGTGTGTGCGTGCGTGTGTGTGTGTGTACGTGCGTGTGCGTGCGTGTGACCTGCGGCGGTGTGCTCGCTGGTGAGCGAGGCGGCGCTGATGGTGGTGTCGGAGGACTGGCGCCGCTCGCTGCCGGACTTGTGCGCTTGCAGCTCCGCCAGGTCGGAGGGGGACACCTCCTCGAAAGATGACGGGCCCTCACTCACACCCTCTGGGGATGTACGCCCAATATATCGCGACAAAATTCCTGAGAAACTATTAGCCACAAACGCCCACCGTGCCTTTCGAGGACCCAACTAAAATAACAAATATTCTTTTACGTTCTCAGCGATCAATTAATACTATATTTTGCGTTGCGATGTCTAATTATTGATTTATTGGCGTGTCTAACATAATGATATGGTAAGTCTTCACCGTATTTCGTAACTGCCAATTCTTTTGTTTGTTAATGAATGCTAGTTTTGTTTAGGAGAGGGTATTTGTTCATAGATAACATTTCAGGTAACCGTTAGTAGGTCAGTCAGTGTAAATACAAGTATAAAATGACAGACAAGTTAGATCTATGGGTAGCTTAGTATTAATTATAGATTTAAAATGGTAATCCTTATAATGGCAACATCATAGCAGGCCAGCAGATATTAATCAGTCCATTTTACTCTGTTGACGTATACATTCGCTACGTACATTAAATCAATTCAAAATAATGCAAGGATTTAGAAAAAAAAAAATCATTACATTGTTAATACATCACATACCAACCGAAAATATAATTAGATACTTTTTTTTTACAAGTAGACATGCAATAGAAGTTAAATTTGTTTAATCCTTACCTTGTGATGGACTAACTTTCAGGAAACCATTTCCTTCAATAGGCGTTGTGGCATTTGATGTGCTGTTTTCTTTACTCGAGCGTTTCTCTTCTTTACCTCTTGCGTTTGGACTTGCGTATGCTAAAATTATTCGATTCATTGTTAATTGAATATTTATACACATTGTAAAGTTTGTTGTTCTGTATGTAGTATTTTTATTTCAAAGGCATGGAATGTATATAGTATCACCACTTAATTTGTTATAGTAGAACAATAAAAATATAAAACTATTTGACGTTTAGCAATATTTTAGAAGTATTTAAGGAGCATAGAGAAACAAAAAAAAAAAAACAATAAAAGTACTATAATTTTTAAAGCAGACCTATACGTGTAATGTGAGAACAACAAACAAACCCAAAAAAAACCGGTTGAAACAGAAGCTGGTACTGTTAAATAAAAATAGTGTGTATTATAGGAAAGGTCCTAGAAAAATTACTGTTACCATTAAATACTACGCACTAACCTTTAAGACATCTCATCATGAATCCAAAAGGCAGTAGGGGATCCATCAAGCAAAGAAGTCTTGCAGGACTCGGTACAAAACTGATGAGTAAGGGAGCGTACGCCATGAACAGACCCTCGGGGGGTCGTAGACCGGCCTCCAGGATTTTGAGCGTACAGCCCGCGATTAGATTCGCACCCGCCGAATCACCCGCGAATACAATTCGTTTACCTGTGAATATGTGGAAAAAAATGGTCCAGTAAATATCATCATCTAATATATAAAATTCTCGTGTCGCGGTGTTTGTAGTTAACCTCCTTCGAAACGGCTTGACCGATTCTCATGAAATTTTGTGTGCATATCGGGTAGGTCTGAGAATCGAACAACATCTATTTTTCATACGCCCAAGTTATAAGGGGGGGGGGGGATGGAGAAGGTTAATAAAATATATGGCAAAATAACGTTTGCGGGGTCAGCTAGTAGTTCTATATATTTAAGTTTTACAGGGCAGCTATTTCGAATAATTAAAACATTAGTTTTTTTGGCATAACTTTGTAAAAACTATTGTGAAAGTTCTAATTTTGAACCACCGTGACCTATTAAAGATCGCGATATACACAAATAAAATAAAAACAAAAAGATCCTTACCAGTAGTTCCAATTTCTTTAAAATTGTTTATCATCCAGCAATAAGCGTAGAAGACCTCTTCTAATGCCCTTGGGAAAGGCGCCTGTGGTGCTAGACTGTAGTCCACTGATAGTATGGGCATGTTAAGTTTAGCTGCCCATTCCCTTAAGTAAGTTTCGTGAGATTTCGAACTCTGGGCGACGAAGCCTCCTCCATGGCAGTGAAATATTACGCCCTCTGCTGGCGGGAGGGTAGAGGATCCTTCACCTGCCTATGGAGTATACATGTTATGTATAGAAATATTATACGACTTTGTTTGCTTGTTTAAAATCAATATTCCTTCAAAAAGAAGAGTTGTTTTTATGTTCTATGTTCTTGTTTACATCAAACGTCGTATTATGTATAAAGGGAAACAGAAAACAATATATTAACAATAAACAAATAAATTTATTTATAAATTAATTACTTCATTTTTAAGCGTTAAGGAAATAGTGATTTAACAACTTTATTTATAAGGTTGTTTAATATGTCAAGAGTCATAGCTAAATTCCTAAATCAAACTAGATAGTATTGAAGTTCGTAACTCAATAATTTATTTAATTATTGCGTTAAACTTATATTTAAATAATTGTGTTTGCGGGCAAACGAAGAAAAACTGACTTCAATTATATCGACAAGTAATACAACGTAGGTAGTCGAAAAAATAGTCAAGTAAATACGCATTATCAAAGATTACTCCAAAAATTGTAATCAGATTTTGATGAAATTTAAATGTGACCACATGATAAACATAGGCTTTCGATTGAATCGTCGTAAAAATCGTCAAAATCGGTAAAGCCAGTAAAAAGTTATGCGGATTTTCGAGTTTCCCTCAATTTCTTTGGGATCCCATCATCAGATCCTGGTTTCCTTATCATGGTACAGAACTAGGGATATCTCCTTCGCAACAAAAAAAAAAAAAAAAGAATTGTCAAAATCGGTTCATAAACGACTGTTTTCCTTTATCCTTCAAGCACGAGATACACACATAGACACGCTCGTCTGTTCCTACGGTAAGCAACTTAATGCTTGTGTTATAGGTAACAGCCGACTGTTATAAATATATTTTCTTTGATAAAAATACATAGAATATATATAAGTACAAATATTAGACCCAGACTAAGGCGGAAATCGAACCCGCAACACGCGGAACAGAAAGCAGGGCCATTACAAACTGCGCCAACGGGGTAGTCAAATTGAATTAAAACTTATTGTTGCTAGATGAAATTCAAATACTGGATTTTAAGACACAAAAAAAGCTCACCATGCCATTTCTCTTATTAACGCTGATCAATCTAACATTAAGTCCTTGTAGGCCTATATGCATCTCAGGGGGTAATATCGTCAACTCTTTCCCTTCCTTCGTAGTCACGGCTATAGGTTCAGGGGGCAACGTTATTAATTTATTGACGGCCACCGTCGACGACATTAAACTTGGTACCCGTTTCATTATTTCTGAAAGTAAACTAATTATTATTATATGTTTTTACTATAGTATTATTTGCGTTAAGAATAATGACTGATTATAGTACTTATTTGCGTTAAGAATAGTGACTCATAGTTATCACTTAGCTTAGTTATGTACCCTTGATCGTTAGATTAAAGTATATTATAAAGCCGAGTTCACATTGCCTAATTAAACCCTAAGACAGTAAGGATACTCCTTTTGTCAATTTTTAAATTTATACCTATTCGTCAAAATAATAATGGACCAAGTGATAGCAGAACTACAAATTCAAGAAATGCTGTACCCACGTGGTCAGAAAAACATTACATGGAGACTTAAACGACGTTACAAAACTCGCAGAGCAGAATGTTTTAGTTATAAACATTGATAAAAGTTCTGACGGTTCTGAATAAATTTGAAAACACTTAATAATGCAGTAAAAACATTTCTGCAATTAATCAATAGTTTACTTTTTACCCAAGCTGGAGTTACGCCTTTAATGTCAATTGTTAAGTCACTATTTCCTTAACGCGTAAAAATCAAGTAATTAATTTATAAATAGAATCATTTGTTTATTGTTTAATATATTGTTTTCTATTTCCCTTGAAACATATATATATATATATATATATATATATATATATATATATGTATATATATATTAATGAATGTTTGTCTGTATGTCCTTTATAGACTCGTAAACTATGCATTTGATCATGTCATGATCTTCAGCAAAGCGTTGTGCATGAGTCCACAAAGGTTTTAGAGTTGATACGACCAAAAAAAAACCGTAGCAACGCACGCAGGGTACATACAGCTCTAGTTAATTTATAAATCGTATGAATGAATATTATCTCAAGTTTCATTATCGTAAATATAACAATAAATATTATAATTTTCACCACTGGGCTTGTTCATTAACCTGGAGTTAGATAACTATACAATTTTTAGAAAATTTAATCGAAAAGGTTTATTTAAATAATATACTATGATAAGAAATGTATGTAAAGATTTGCGACAATCCTCCTTTTTATTGTATTAAAAAGTATTTTTTTCATTTATGGACGGTCATTTTCTCCAGTCTTAACCGTTGCCTCGGAAAAATCTTTAGAAATTTTGATTTTTCGACTAAATTTTCTATTTTTTCGAGAAAAAAAAAACTGTTAAAAGATAAACTCGTAACATACAAAAAATAGTCACAAATAGAAGCCGAAATGCTTACCACTCTCTGCTAAAAACCAAAACGCCTTGCAGAAATCCACACTAGCTGACTGACTGATATTTACAATACGCCTTGCGCGCATTTCTGGATCTATTAAATACTGCCCTCCCGTCCAAACGGAACTAATGAGATTACCGTGACTGTAGTACGCTTCGGAGAAACCAGCCATACATATGGATATACCCTTTAGTATACCACGCATTGATGGAAGAAACTGTAACATTGAAAAAAATTAGGTCGAATATTCAATTAGGTCCTTAATTAAAATGAAGTTTTTTACGAGAACATTCCTCATGTTTGCTGTAAAGTATCCGAAACGCCGGGCATTAAAAAACTTAAGGCGCTACCCCGACCAAATAACCTTGAGCATTCGTTCCCTCTTTGCCGCACCCCACCTCTACAATACTTCGTAAAACACTACTAGCGCTATTTGGTAAACAACTTACGAATACGCGTAAAAAATATAGATCATGGAGTCCGTAGACATGGCATTCATTAAAAAATTTTTTTTTTAAAGAAAGAAAGAAATGTTAATTGGTGAGTAAATTAATTTTGGTAATGAATTCAGTGACAACACCTACGTTAATAAATATATATATATATATATATATATATATATATATGTACTACAAATATATTTTATTTAATATTAATATAATATATAATATATTTGCTGTGTACAATAAAAAGTAAATTAATTTTATTTAATTGGTGCATAAATAATTTTGGTAATGAATTCAGTCACTACACTTACGTTCATAATGAATACTTACAACTTTTATTCTAATACTAGCGACTCGCCCCGGCGTCGCACGGGTGCAATGCTGATACTAAATATAAAATATATATAGATGAAAAGATACTAATATATAAAAAATATATTGTATTACATTATAATGTATATATTATATATTAGTACATTATTATATTACCGTTGCGTAGGTTTAAAGATCTTAGCATACAGACTGTGGAAAGCGACTTTGTTTTATACTATGTAGTGAAGTATAAGTATTCATGATACTCGTTTGGTGTTGACTTTTTGGATTGAAGGCGAGTTATCTATCTTATACTATTAAACGAGCAATTCTTGTATATATATATATAATCTGAATCTCGGAAACGGCTCCAACGATTTCCATAAAATTTAGTATATAGGAGGTTTCGGGGGAGATAAATCCATCTAACTAGGATTCACTTTTAGAAAATGACGTTTAATCCCTGTTTTTAGGGAATGAAAAAATAGCTATAATATCGTTAGAATACGAAGGTAAATTTCGCAACTGTCATTAAAGTTGTAATAGCTCGGTGGGAAATCGGCCGGTCGGGATCAACCATAGAGCAAAAACAAAGTTTGTTTTTGCTCTATGGGATCAACCGAGGAGATCATGGTTCAAATCCCAATGTCCCTGATCAATTATTTTTTTCCTTTTTTTTAATTGCACTCGTTATTTTAAAAAAAATATTATTCATATTTTATAAATATGTAATTCGAATTTAAATATGAATTCCAAAAAACACGATTTACTAAAAATACCGAGCTAAGCTCGGTCACCCAGGTCCTAATAATAATAATAATAATATACTTTATTGCACATGTAAATAAAGAACAAAATTTACATAATAAGCAATTATAGTAATAAATTGTTCAACCAGGCGATCTTATTGCTAATAATTGTATTTGCTCGCAAACGAAAATTCAATTACATCAACAAGTAATACAACGTAGATCGACGAAAAAATAGTCAAGTAACTACGCGTTATCAAAGATTACTCAAAAAGTAGTTATTAGATCTCGATAAAATTTAAATATGATGATACTAAATGTCATGATAAACATCAGCTTTCGATTAAATAAAAAATTATCAAAATCGGTACACCCAGTAAAAAGTTATGCGGATTTTCGAGAGTTTCCCTCGATTTATCTGGGATCCCATCATCAAATCCTGGTTTCCTTATCATGGTACAAAACTAGGGATATCTCCTTTTCAACAAAAAAAGAATAATCAAAATCAGTACATCCAGTAGAAAGTTATGCGTTATAATATAACGTAGGTCGACGAAAAAAGCGTCAAGTAAAAACGCATTATTAGATCTAACTCGAAAAGTAGTTGTTAGATCTCAAATAAATTTAAATGGGACCAAATGACACACACCACTTTTCGACTAAATTTTTTTTTGTCGAAATCGGTCCACCCAGTTAAAAGTTCTGATGTCCACATACATAAAAAATACAGTCGAATTGAGAACCTCCTCCTTTTTTGAAAGTCGGTTAAAACAAAATACAATCGAATTGGGAATCTCCTCCTTTTTTGGAAGTCGGTTAAAAAGCAATCTATCTTTATTATTCAGACAGTGTAAGTAGAAAAATATTTTATTTTTAACAAACAACTTTTTTTTTTATTTAAAACAAAGTAAATTTTATTTTATAAACTTCAACAATAAATGCTAACAAGATGCTAATAAATTTATTATTGTTAATTGATATTGTGTATTGAGCGTGCGCTAGCCGACACGGTGACAAACAACACAAGCTTCTCCCTCCAAACCTTGCGGCAGACTGAATTCCGATACCCTGTGCTTGAGTTACAGTAGTGAATACGCCCAGATTTTAGAAAAAAATCTATAAAAATTCAAATTTGGGTCTTTTGAAAAAAAAAATTCTTACGTATTGTTCAGTATTAAATTGTCAATCCATTGGTGTCGGTTGCAAAATAAAATAATGTTTACTTTACGAGGAGATGCATATTATCAATCACTATTTCTCATTTTTGTGGTATCGTTGTAAGGAGATTATTTAACATCTATTCCTTCAAAAAAAAAAAAAAAAATCTACCATTGTATAATTAAAATTATGCAGAATTTAACTGTGTTTTTATTAGTTTGATTCTTCTTTCCATTAACAAGTAGATAGCTCCAAAAAAGTGCACAAAAAACGGCTAGCGCGGCGTTTTGGTCAGGGAGGCGCCTTAATAAACCGCGATAAAATCCAAAAAAGTAGTTTCATTATAAACTAAATATTCTAAAGAATGTTTTTTCCCGTATCATTTTATTTTTATTTTATTAAAGTAACTTCAATGTCGACACAAAATTGTTAAATGTATATTAAATATTTAATTACGAATAATCTACATTGTTAATTAACTTTGTCACATAATTATGCAAATTTCAAAATAAAAGGAAAAGTAGTCAGTTACATATTATATCTGGAAAAAAGATGGTCTATATTAAATAAAAAACCTATATTAAAATAATTAAAAAAAAAATACGAGTAGCTAATGCTAACCAGATACAGCGACAAATAATGCTGTAGATTAATATGTTCAGAAAGGTTGTGGTAAAAAAGAACAAAAAATTCAAATTAAAATACCAGCAACTTATTACTATAAAACGGTAACAAAAATGCTATTGTTATTTAACCATGTACATAAGTATACATTTTTTTATTTCAGGTCATAGGAATGTTAATGAACGTTACTGTTATATTTCATTATTAACTATATCTTTCTAAACACACTGGAAATATATGACAAATATGTGAAATTTTTTGTGTTAGTATTTTATATAAATGAAAATGAACCGCCGAAGTGTATGTAACCGTCAAACTTTCGAAAACAACGTTCATAACAATACAAAATTGTTTCATTAAATTATATCATATAAAGGTGATGTTGCGTATACTGTGGGATGAAAAATGAAAGAATCATTATGAGCGGTAAAACCGCCGGGCAAACCCATCGATTGGGATTTGTTTTTTAAATTGAGAATATGCGGTCAGAATTGATCAACAGAAAAGGTGTGGTCTTTCATCATGACAACACCCGACCACATAAGTTTTTAGCCACTCAACATAAATTGAGAGAGTTTGACTGGTAAGTGTTATTGCATCTACCATATAGCTCAGACCTTCCACCCTTAGATATCAATCTGTTTCGATCTCTTCAGAATTGTTTCACAGAAAGATCAAGAAAGGTCTGTCGACGACGAAACCGACGAAAACAACTTGTCGCAATTGTTTTGTGAGAAGTCCCAAAATTTTTACAGCAACGAAATTTTATTACTACCTACGTGATGGCGGCAAGTTATCGAACAAAATCGAAGATATATTATTATTAATGTAAATACATTGTAATCGTTTAAATACTTAATTTACATATAATGCTTCGTGACGAAATCTTAATTACCTATACAGTCTTTTATGGTTTGCTGTCTGTAACGTGGAAAAATGTAAAAAAAAATTAACAAACTTATACATATTACTCCAATTATCAACCGATATCTATACGACCGTAATTATAAAATAGTTTTTTTAGGTTGTTATTTTTCCGTCATAACGTCTTAAAATTTTTAATTTTTCAACGATTAATCAAGTAATAACAAGGTAAATTTTTATTATTTTTTTTTACAATAAATTAAAAACTATTGGTGTCTCTTTAATGGGTAATAATGATAATAAAAATGCAAATTTTTATATTCGTAGGAGACAGCAACGCCAATTTACTTTAATATATCATAAATAGGACATGCATAACCGTAAAATAATAAATAAATTTAACAAAAAACACACTTTTAACTAAATCAAAATGTCTTAAGAACTTTTTACTTTAAAAGCAAAACTTTAGAATACAATTTTAAATAAATTTAATTCAAACTACAAAGCGCCAAAATTTATTTTAGATGTGTTTTTTTTTTCTCAATTCAACATCACAAGAAAAATCTACACTTCTAAGTTTAAGTTAACGTAGCTTTTTAATATAAATTATCTGTTAACAGATAAACATGAATATAGATAGGTACGTGTATAATTATTTATAATAAATGAAGAAAATAGTAACTACTAATCTGTTACCTGAAATCCTAGACATCTTCCATAAAAGCAGTATTGATTTATTGGGTCCGCCTGTGAGAACAACTCCTCTGGTGTGTGTGGTTCAGTGGGAAACAATTCCCCTGGCGCTGCCCACGAGAGTAAAGTCTGGAGGTGGTGTAAACACGTACCCAACGATGCTAGCAGTTGCCCACATGATTCTACCTCCCTAAAATATTTTTATTAGCGAAATGTCACAAAGATAAATTGAATTTGCTGTGTGGTTACGGCAGGAAAGAATCTAGCCACTCCATCTCTTCCCGCGGATGTCATAAGAGGCGACTAAGAGATAACACAGTTCCACTACCACCTTGGAATTTCAAAAGCCGTCCAATGGCCGGATAACCATCCAACTACTGGTTTTGAAATACATAGGGTGAAGACGGTCAGCAGCGTCTTTGGTTCGACAAAGCTAGCCCTGCGGTCACCAATCCGGCGTGAACTCATGTGTGTTGCTCAGCGTGGTGACTATGGGCAACACACATGAGTTCACGCCATTTTCGGCGCGAATTTGTAAAGGCCTATGTCCAGCAGTTAACTGCGATAGGCTGAAGTGATGATGAAGTGGAATAAGATGTTAAAGTTTTTTATGAAGTCGTATTGCATCATTTTCATTTTACATTTGAAATTATTTACGTAACAATAAATACAATCATTAAATATTTCGTTATAAGTAATAGTTCAGTTAATTTATTGTAATAAATCAAACACATTTAGGTAAATATAGGCAACTTTCTTTATACACGCAATCTGTCTACAAAAGTAAAATAAACATTACATTGTATGACATAAATTTATAAATTTCTTAGTGCAAGCACGTGCTTATAACTACAATCGACAATTCACATGTTCTACTAACAAAACAAACAATAATATGTATTTTATGTATAAACACAATATTCTATCGTATATTTTTGTATCTTTCATTTAGAATATCTGGGACGAATCAAATGTGACCTACTTATGCGTGTATTGTTTAATCAGACGTAGTATTTTAAAATCTTTACAATTAGTTCAGTTGGCGTGTAGCTGCTATACTTTTTGATTTTGTTTCTGGCAGAATATCAAACGATTCTGTTTTATGGGATACTTACGAACGATGTCTGGTTAGCTTACGATTTAAAAATTGTCAATTCAAATAATAAACTTTTTTTATAACTATACTACTTTTGTGTGAAAAAAAAACGTAGATTCTATTTTTATCAATCATAATAGCATTGGAAGTCAATTCAATTGCGTCATTTCGTATTTTGTTTAAAAGCAAACCGTTTACGTACCGTAAGCAATGATAGCTAGTACTAATACTAAATAGTATTAGATTGCTGCAGGATTAAGAATTTGTATCACGTTTACCTACGGCCCTTTTCCAAAACTATAAAACCTATGTTTATTTCCTGCTAATCGACATCCTAAAACTGCAGTGTGCATACTTTTAATTTGTTACAAATTACATGCAAACTTTCATCCCCATTTTATTTCCTTGGAAAAATTATTATGTTTTAATTTGTTTCGTAATGAAATATCGAAGATAATGCATAAGGACTTTTTAGTACCTCTTTACTTGATAGAACGATGTTGTACATTACATAAGTTTGTCTCTTTGAGCGTAATCACAAGAGAAAAAGCCTTACAGGATATATGGATATCATCGTTTATCTTTATTGATATCATTTTAAAATGATACTTCTTTGGCAAATTAAATACTAAATTAAAACCTCGATAAGAGGTAACTCTGTTCTACTTACCATCCATTATATTTAAAACTTTATACTATACTTATTCGTCTCTTTAAGGTAAAAAAAGGTTTGAAATCTTGCCAGACCCGAATTTTTCCTTTTTATTATTACTTGACAGAAGTTTTTATTTTTTAAACTGTAATTTTTCTTTATATCTATAACAACCTCTAAAACATACATTATGTTTTATCTGTATTGTAAACCTTAAGGTTAAAACATTAAAACAAGTTTCCCTGGATTGATTGATTGATTCCGACTGTAACATCCTACTGCTGAGCATTTGCCTTTTTGTCCATATAGGAAAAGAGTTTTTTATATTGTTATTATATCAAAATATTTGTAAAATACTTACTTAACAAAGTAGCCTTTTCGAAATAGCAACGCGTCTCGTCCAGTACACACTTGGCGGCTAAGTTTGAGTCCGTGTAAGACACAAGAGTCGACGACGGAAACGAAGCTCCGGTACCCATTACCCGGAGCTTTAGCGTCGAAGTCGTATAGTGGAGCTACCTGCAAATAAAGTTTGTCATAAACATTACGTACCATCGTCAGTCTGTTAGCTATAATCTATAACTATTGCACATATTTTCATACGATTTTCACCCATAATACAAGAGTAATTCATAAGAAAGATTTAGATATAATAATTTATTAATGGAATTACGTGTCTGAATTTTGTTTCCAAGACGAAGATAATGTTATAAAAAGTTATTTTTTACAAATAACATGTCAATTTTATTGAAACGATTTAAAAATAGCATATTGTCACGTCTTAACACCAAAATACAATATACTCGTATAGGATAATAAAATCATTACGTATTAAACAGCTTATGTCAAGGTTTTTTTCGTTTCTGTATAGGAAGCTTGCTAGTCCGCGTTAACCGGTAATATAAATTACTTCTAGTACTCTTTTTCTTGTTTCATAGATTATCTATTGTAAATTGGTTTATTCGTTTATTTATTTTTTTATACAACTAGGTCGGCAAACAAGCGTACGGTTCACCTGATGGTAAGCGATTACCGTAGCTTGTAGAAGTCTGCAACAACAGAAGCATCGCAAACGCGTTGTCGACCCTATTCCCTAATTCCCCTCAGGAGCTCTGGTCACCTTACTCACCACAGGAACACAACACTCCTTGAGAGCATTATTATTATGATCTTCTGTAAGGTCTGTGGGACTACCTCAGTCCGGCTGCTCCAAAATTTAAGCAGGAAATTCTCTACTGTGCCTGTGTGTGTGTGTGTGTTTTGTAAGTTACTAATTTATTTACTTTTTTGTTATTAATAAATTTCCAATGCTAATCGACGTCCTAAATCCCTGGAACCTCACATACTATCGACAATTTTAAATATTCATTTTTCTTCCGCTCAAAACCATTCAATCCGTATCTGTCCCTCTTTTGTTAAAAACCCTAAGAGTTATTCAATTGACGACGACAAGGACCATTTATTGTGAAGAGACCTCGAGAAGTATCATCTCCCGGTGTCTTGATTCGAAAAATGAAAGGTCAATTTCTTTATACAAATATAATCCATTGTGAATGGCAACGGTAAGATTGTCAGCTACAATAGAATTTTAGTTGACTTTTTAAGTGCTACAACTTCATTAAAAATATTGTTTTAGCGATGGCAAAATATAATAAGACACATGACAAATTTAACATTATAATAATGGATCTAGAAAAGGATATGGCGTTTATTTGACATAACTTTGATCATCATCATCATTACAGCCTATACAGTCCACTGCTGGACATAGGCCTCCACAAGTTGACGCCAAAAATAACGTGAACTCATGTGTTTTGCCCATAGTCACCACGCTGGGCAGGCGGGTTGGTGACCGCAGTGCCCGTCTTCGGCCTGTGTATTTCAAAGCCAGCAGTTGGGTGGTTATCCCGCCATCGGTCGGCTTCTTAAGTTCCAAGGTGGTTGTGGAACCTTGTTATCCCTTAGTCGCCTCTTACGACACCCACCGGAAGAGAGGGGGTGGCTAAATTCTTTAGTGCCGTAGCCACACAGCACTAACTTTGATGCATTTTGTAAACTCTTTTTCAGGACGAAATCCTTAAGATTAGAAGGCTTAACTGCTGCCTTTATTATGGCAATAATAAATTTAAATTTGAATCAAGTTTAAATACTGCATATGTTGTGTTACTATTTACATTTTTCTGAGTCACGAAGGTTAATTTTAGAAACATTAAAATGTTTATTTGTTACTTTTAGGTACACTATCGGTAACACTGCTGCTGTTTGTCCAGAATTAACAAAATTAAAGCTTTTGGACGATTTATCTTAACGTTGTCTCTACACGACTCTCTAGAGTTCTAGACCATGTTCTTTATACTGAAATCAATCGTATTTTTCTGAGAAATTGTAAAATAATTTGAAAAAGATCACATATTGTTGTCGTTACTCAATCGTGATTGATTGTGGGTTCCTGGTTTAAGTTTTTTTTCAGATTGAGAGAACTCAAAAGCGATGATTATGCTATTAGAGCTTCAAATGCTTTCTACCTTACGGTAGAAACATAATATGAATGCTTCAACACCATAAAATCTACTTGAGAATCTACTCTTAATCTTATTCACACCGATCAATTTTCTTTTTATACTACTTGATACGGGCAATAATCTATAGCGTAAGTATCTTTCAAGTCGGATCAAACTGCACACGGTGTGCAAATTTGATTAAAATCGGTTAAGTAGTTTAGGAGTCCATCGCAGACAAACAACGTGACGCGTAATCTATATATTTAAAAATTTCGTGTTACGATGTATGTGGGCAATAACCTCTCGGAACTACCGAACAATATTTATCAAATTTTGTAAGCATCTGTAATTTGGTCCAACTTGGGAGATGGGGTAGTTTTTATGTCAATTGGACCGGGTAGGTGGCACGGTTATCGGATATATGCAATCAAATTTGGTAGCTATTTTCCGGCCAGAACAACGTCTGCCGGGTCCGCTAGTCTTATATTATAACATTCTAGTGTCACAATGGTAGTTACAATATTCCTTCGAAACGGCTGGACCGATTTTTATGAAATTTTGTGTGCATATCGGGTAGGTCTGGTAATCGGACATCTATTTTTCATACTCCTAAGTTATGGGGGGGGGGGGGTTAAGAGGATTAATAAAATATATGGCAAAACAACGTTTGCAGGGTCAGCTAGTTTATATATATTAAGATTAAGAAGATTATCGGTCACAGCCTAGCGTCTAGTCGCCGAGTTGTCGATGTCGCGTTTCGCATAGTATGCGCCGACATTAAAAGGTGAATAAACAATTTAAAACTACCTACTTGCATTCTTAATTTCAGGTTTGTTTTATAAAATTTACAAAAAAAAAACCCTCGAATGTTTGTGTATAAATACAAATTTTACTAATTTTTAAGTTTAGTTTAGTATATTCACTGGAAAAATAAAGTGGTTTTTATTTTTTCAGGGTCGTATGTAATCTTGACTACGCGTTGGCGCAGCGATCACAGCAATAACTGTTGCGATGGCGATCGTGGCTTCGATCCCCGCTCACGACGGACATTTGTATTGGCCATATGTCTTTATGTTTGTTGTAATCTGGGCGTTTGTGCTTATGTATTGTGTGTTTTCGGACCCCCGACACAGGAGAAAATCGTAGTGGGAGCCTTAATTTATTTAACGCTTCAGCCTGTACTATCCCACTACTGGGCATAGGCCTCTTTCCCCATGTAGGAGAAGGATCAGAGCTTAATCCACCACGCTGCTCCAATGCGGGTTAGCGGATATATTCCCTACCATGAGTAACGATCGCTATCAGGCTATTTATTTATGAATCTTAATTTTTTTTCAGGTAATAATATATTACAAGAAAATACAACGTCAAATATAATGTACGAGATTACAACTGTTCTTTGTCTTAATACACATATTGACCCATGACTAATACGATAATGCATAAGTAATAAATATTAATTAATATGTAAACTTCATCTTACATTATTTACTATCTTACACTTGCACGCATTAGATTAAATATGCTCAAGAATAATATGGCACATATGTTCAAATAATTTCTTGTGAACAATAAAGGCGTGTTCTGTAAACACGTGTCAATTTTAGTAATTACATACATGTTAGTTAAATAAGTTGCATTGTTATAAGTTTGAATATGGCTTGTTTGAAATTTTTTTTTAGCAAAAACTAACTGAGCCGAGAAATTTCGTTGTGTTATATTTTTTGTATGTGAATATATCGATTTTTTTTATTGCTTTTATAACAATTTTAAAACAAAAAAATGACGCGTTAGCACAACGGTCACAGCACTGGTTTATGGTTTTTGCGCTGGCGGTTGCTGCTTCGATCCGCACGCTCATGAAAAAAAGTTGTTTTGGCGATACAGATATTTGCCGTGGTCTAGGTGTTTGTGCAGTCCCTCTTCAGTCCTTTCCGAAGCACGGTGGTCTCCTATATCTCATTTGGTGTAGTCATTCGGAATTAATTTTTATTTATATTTAAATCATTATAATTAGATAATAACTGAGGGTCTTATATGTTATGGTAAAGTGTTTGTACTTGAAACACACAATCATTTACTTATGTAGTATTAAATTGTAAGATGTAAATGGATTCTAATCATATTTATATTTCCAATATTAGATAAAAAACTTATTAAGAAAAAATCATTTCAGTTCCCATACATGACACATTTTAGAATTTCTTCTAATATAGTATAGATAAATAATTCCTTATTATTATTATTAAGCCATTTATTTATCCTTAAAATACAATAAATAATTTTGTGAGTAAATCATGCAAATGCTTTTAAGGACCTCTTTTCGAGTAAAGGCCTCCTCCATTTCACTCCAAAGTTTTCTATCTTTGGCTTTGACGTCCAATTTTCTCCTGCTATCTTTTTAATTTCATCAAGCCACTTATCAGGGGGCCTACCCTGTTTCCTTTTTCCAAACGGGCCTGGCCAATGAGTTATTTTGTTACACCATCTATCTGAGTTCATACGTGCTACGTGGCCTGCCCATCTCCACTTAAGTTTTTTGCAGTGGTTTAGAGCATCCATTACCTTTGTTTGTTTCCTTATATCTATGTTTCTTTGTTTGTCTATGCGTTTTAGGTTCAGAATACTCCTTTCCATTGCTCTTTGGCAAGTTTGGATTTTCCTTTCGGTTTTCTTGTTATAGATCTATGTTTGGCACGCATATGATAGGCAGGGTAGTAGACTGGAATCCAAAACAAAAGATTTTAGGTTGATTGGTAGACGTGACTTTAGTATTTCCTTATAGCTCCAAAATTGTTTCCATGTTAAGTTTATGCGTCTGTTTAGTTCATCCATATGTCTAGATCTTCTAAAGGAAATTTGTTTGCCGAGGTAGATGTATTCGTGTACATATTCTAGGAGGCTACCATCGACTATAATTGGGTGTTTAACTTTATTTGTCATAACCTTAGTTTTAGTAATATTTAGTTCAAAGCCTATGTTTCTACTGACATTGTTAAGGTCGTTAATCATTTTTTGTAATTGTTTTGGTGTTTCTGAGAATATTACTATGTCATCAGCAAATCTGAGATTATTCAGATATTTTCCGTGTATGAAAATTCTTTTTTCAGACCATTTTAGGCTTTTCATGACATATTGAAGAACAGTAATAAACAATTTAGGTGACAGCGGATCCCCTTGTCTTACTCCTCTGCATATTTTTATTTCCGGACCTTTTCTCTCTAGTCTGACTCTGCTTGTACTTTTCTCGTAGATGTCTTTTATAAGCTCTATGGTTTCATTTGGTATGTTACAGTCCTCTAAAGCTTTCCATATGGTTTCATGAGAGATTGAATCGAACGCTTTAGCTTTTTTCGCATATTTCTCAATAATTTGTTCAAGGCTATATATATGGTCAACTGTTGAGTAGCCTTTTCTAAAACCTGCTTGCTCAACTGGCTGGTAGTCTTCAGTATAGGGTTCTAGGCGTTTTTCGAGACACGAGGCAAATAGTTTGTACATATTGCCAACGTCAGCAGGGTCACCTTTTTTGTATAAAAGTATGATATCAGATTGTGCTCACTCTATTGGTATTTGTCTATTGTCCAGTATTTTGTTGAAGAGGTTAGTTATGTAAGTAATTAGTACATATTTTAGCTGATTTTAAGGCTTCATGTGGTATGCCATCTGGTCCATTAATTTTATCTGTTTTAAGTTTTTCGATTCTAGAAAGTATTTCTTGTCCCTAATATATATTTCTAAATATTCCTTATTATCATCAACAATAGATAAATATTTTAAATAAAAACACTTGTAAAACTTTTACTAACAATATCTATTTAAACCTGTGACCTCGTAATTAAAATCAAAATGATTTATTCATTGAGTATCTTGACCTTTTTTTAATTCCCGTTATGTATTGTTCACATTTTAATTTTACCTTAAGAAAGAAAGTAAATTACATGACTTAATATTCTATTATGTATCTAATATATATACATATTAGATACATAATAGAATATTAAGTCTAGTAAGATAATATATATATATATATATATATGTGTATATATATATGTGTATATATATATATATATATATATATACATGGCAAGATATATATATATATAGTTTATACTATTCTGGCTAACGACGTTGACCTGTATTTGTTTTTATTTGAACTATAAATACTTGAAATATTGCATATAAGAAATATTGTATATATTTTTTTAAATACCATCAGGTGAACCGTACGCTTGTAAGCCTACCTAGTTACATAAAATAAAGCGATTACTGTAGCTTATAGACACCTGCAACACCAGAAGCATCGCGTGTTGCCAATCCTATCTTTAATCCCCCCAGGAACTCTGGTCACCTAACTTACCAACAGGAACATAATACTAATTGAAAACAGTATTATTTTGCTGTGGTATTCCGAAAGGTCGAGGTACTACCCCAGTCAGCCTGCTCCATATTTTGAAGACAAAATTTCCTGGTGTGTCCTACCTTGATATATATATATCAAGGTAGGTAGGGTAAAACCCGCATTGGAGCAGCATGTTGGATTAAGCTCTGACCCTTCTCCTTTCCGCAGTTGTACATTACAGGCTGAAGCGATAGCAAATCATAATGAAGTGTATTAAACTTGATAATCTGATTTAAAGTCACTTTATATTTTGTACTGTTCACAAAGTTGTCTTATGTTTACTAGAGCTCTTTTATATATTTCTGTCAACTTAAATTGAATATTAATCTAATGAGTTAACAATAGTTTTTTTTTATTTTTCATAATATCTAAACTGATGTCTAAAGACATAGAACTGAGAATATTTTGCACAGTTTTAGTTTAAAAAAAAAAAATAACGAATATATATTTTTATTGTATAGATAATTTATATTTGTTTAAAACAATGTTTTCTTATGATGATAATCATTACATCATACCTTGTTAAACCTAATTACAAACTTACACTTTACATGCTATTTATAAAGTTGCTAAATATATTAAGTGTTAATTTATAGCCACTTTGATGAATCATAAAATATAAATATAGTTAGCATTATTTCCACATGCACAAAATCATTATTATATGCACATTAAGTTTGAAATTATATACTTTTATAATTTATGTAATAATAACTTAATGAATGACTCAAAGAAAAAATAAATCAATTATTCACATCTGAACGAAACAAATGATTACATACCTTACGAACGTGATCAACAAGAGGCCAAACGGTGTCTATGTGATCTAAAAGAGTCATAAAGCCCTGGTATAGTCTTTGTCCGTTTTCACTATCATCTGGTTGAAAGTAGGTAGCATTATTCTGACACGAATCCTTTAAAGCCTCGTACATTGCATAGGTCGGCGGAGCACCTTCGACAGTTTCTTCGCAGCAGAATGACGCCTTAGCAGGCGGATCCGAGAAGTCCATTTTTTTATATAATTTCCGTCTGCCAGTGAAGAAACGAAATCCACGACTGAATAACCTAAACTTCATCTGAAAATTTTTAAAGACATGAAGTGAAAATTCGTTAAGTACTGAAAGAAATCAACACCCAATGTATTTACAAAATATTCCGCGAACAAATAACATCGTATTTTTCGTATGGTATTTATATGTCGGTGTCAGAAATGTTTGTTTACATTGACAGTACTTTACGTTTGGATTTGCTTCTGTTCATTGCTATTTTAAATTCAGTCACGTCTTTTTTGCGATTCAAGAAAACTTGACGACTTGACTGAAAGAATGATAAACAACGATTGATTAAATGTCAGTGACAGCAAATGACAGCAAAGCAGCTGATAGTTTGCTGTTTATACTCTGTTACTCTGTCATGCAGACGCAATAAGGGCTGTTTCACCAGCTGTGGATAACATTATTTAACGGACCTACCCCACCCCAGCCTGCAAAATAATGATATTTGTAATAAAAAAAAATACTAATTGATAGATTTTGAATAGCTCAATTCAACTACGTTGTCCTTTTAAATTGCTCACCTCAAATTATATAATTAAAAATTAAAATTTAAAAAAAAAAATCAAATATTTTCAAACTCCTATATCTTTCGATGTATACAATATTTTAAATTGCTCAAAGTGTTAAAAAACTGCTCAAGTTGCATTTATAATTGCTCAAGTATAGTTTGGAACAGATCCACTTCCCTAAATTTTTAAATAAATATAAATAGTTTGAACAAATAAAATATTGATATTTGTAAAAAAAAAAAATACTAATCGATACATTTTCAATAGCTCAATTCGACTACGTTGTCATTTTAAATTGCTCACCTCAAATTATTTAATTATAAATCAAAAAAGTCGTTGAAAAATATTCTTTTATCAATATTTTCAAACTCCTATATCTTTTGATGTATACATTATTTTAAATTGCTCAACGTGTCAAAACCCTGCTCAAGTTGCATTTATAATTGCTCAAGTACAGATTTGAACAGCTCCACTTTCCTTAATTTTTAAATAAATATATAAAGTTGGAACAAATTTAACGTTTTTATATCGATAAAGTGAGCGCTGCAGATGCGCATAGACAATGATGGGAAGCCAAAAAAATTGCGGATATTTGTAAAAAAAAAAAACTAATCGTTCAATTTTCAATAGCTCAATTCAACTACGTTATCCTTTTAAATTGCTCACCTCAAATTATATAATTAAGAATCAAAATTAAAAAAAAAAATCAAACATTTTCAAACTCCTATATCTTTCGATGTATACAATATTTTAAATTGCTCAAAGTGTTAAAAAACTGCTCAAGTTGCATTTATAATTGCTCAAGTATAGTTTGGAACAGATCCACTTCCCTAAATTTTTAAATAAGTATAAATAGTTTGAACAAATAAAATATTGATATTTGTAAAAAAAAAAAAATACTAATCGATACATTTTTAATAGCTCAATTCGACTACGTTGTCCTTTTAAATTGCTCACCTCAAATTATTTAATTATAAATCAAAAGAGTCGTTGAAAAATATTCTTTTATCAATATTTTCAAATTCCTATATCTTTTGATGTATACAATATTTTAAATTGCTCAAAGTGTTAAAGTACTGCTCAAATTGCATTTATAATTGCTCAAATACAGTTTTGAACAGCTCCACTTTCCTTAATTTTTAAATAAATAAGTTTTTAAATAAAAGGTTGTCTGGAAGAGATCGCTACTAAGCGATAAGACCGCCTTTGTACATTTATTTTTTTTAGAGATAGTAATCTCTATGTGTAAATAACTGTTTTATGTAAAAAAAATTCCGAGTGGTGTGCAATAAAGTATATTCTATTCTATTCTATAAATATAAATAGTTTGAACAAATTTAACGTTTATATCATAGGACAGGTGTACGCTGCGCGTGCGCATAGACAATGATGCGAAGCGAAAAAATTGCAGATATTCGTAATAAAAAAGATACTAATCGATAGATTTTCAATAGCTCAATTCAACTACGTTGTCCTTTTAAATTGCTCACCTCAAATTATTTAATTACAAATCAAAAAAGTCGTTGAAAAATATTCTTATATCTATTTTTTTTTTAAATTAAGGTTCATCCATAAGTTCTTCTACTTTTTCGTTTGCAACAACCGATCGGGACGCAGACGTCCTATCCGTCGACGAAGATCCGGGCGTAGGGAAATCACCGTATTCCCGGAAATTATTCGAATTTTTCTCACCTTTTAAACCTTCCCTAGACCTCTACGAACATTTCAAGAGCAAGATAAGATAAATCCGTTCAGCCGTTCTCGAGTTTTAGCGAGACTAAAGAACAGCACTTGATTCTTATATATATAGATAATAGATAATAAGATTAAGGAAAGTGGAGCTGTTCCAAACTATACTTGAGCAATTATAAATGCAACTTGAGCAGTTCTTTAACACGTTGAGCAATTTAAAATATTGTATACATCAAAAGATATAGGAGTTTGAAAATATTGATAAAAGAATTTTTTTCAACGACTTTTTTGATTTTTAATTAAATAATTCGAGGTGAGCAATTTAAAAGGACAACGTAGTCGAATTGAGCTATTAAAAATGTATCGATTAGTATTTTTTTTTTACAAATATCAATATTTTATTTGTTCAAACTATTTATACTTATTTAAAAATTAAGGGAAGTGGATCTGTTCCAAACTATACTTGAGCAATTATAAATACAACTTGAGCAGTTTTTTAACACTTTGAGCAATTTAAAATATTGTATACATCGAAAGATATAGGAGTTTGAAAATATTTGATTTTTTTTTTTAAATTTTGATTTTTAATTATATAATTTGAGGTGAGCAATTTAAAATGACAACGTAGTTGAATTGAGCTATTCAAAATCTATCAATTAGTATTTTTTTTATTACAAATATCATTATTTTGCAGGCTGGGGTGGGGTACGTATTTAACGGATGACGAAAACCTACCCCACCCCAGCCTGCAAAATAATGATACTCGTAATTAAATTTTTTAATTAAAAATCAATAAAACCGTTGAAAAAAAAATTTATCAATATTTTCAAACTCCTATATCTTTTGATGTATACAATATTTTAAATTGCTTAAAGTGTTAATAAACTGCTCAATTTGCATTTACATTTGCTCAAGTACAGTTTGGTACAGCTCCACTTACCTTAATTTTTAAATAAATATATATAGTTCGAACAAATTTAACGTTTATATCATAAGCCAGGTGAGCGCTGCGTATGCGCATAGACAATTGAATCGCATCATTATTTTATTTGTTTAAGCTATTTACTTAATTCATGATCAAGGTGTACATTAAAGAGTATAATAATAAAATACGGAACATTGAGATAGGTAGACGTTCATAGCATATACTTATATACTCTTTGGTTAATAGTTAATGGAAAGCAAACCAAAATAAATGATGGCTGGCAATTTGACAGTAAAAATTGTTTTCGTTTGGTTTTTATATGATTTTTATTAAAAAAAAAATATCTAGGCTAGTTGCCTATACTCTGTTTTTTTTCGCTACGGACTAAATTGACACATGCAAATGTCAATTTTCGAAATAATGATACCAGCTTTTTAGTAATAGTACTGTACTACGAAACCGGTTTTATGAATCGTAATTTTTTAATTTTTTTTGCCCACATAATTTTATCATTATTATTTGACGAATCTTTTAAAAATCATGGTAACTATGGAGCATCAGATAAAAAAAAAATATTTTTTTATTGTAATTACTCACTATACGGAGTAAATACAAAAATTATTTATTTGTTGTTGAAGAATACGCAATAACAAGTTAGAAATTGGTCGATAGACCGTAGCTAATGCCATAAAAGTGGGTGTCGTAAGAGGCGACTAAGGGATAACAAGGTTCCACAACCAGCCGACCGATGACGGGATAACCATCCAACTGCTGGCTTTGAAATACACAGGCCGAAGACGGGCAGCAGCGTCTTCGGTGCGACAAAGCCAGTACTGCGGTCACCAACCTGCCTGCCCAGCGTGGTGACTATGGGCAAAACACATGAGTTCACGTTATTTTTGGCGTAAACTTGTGGAGGCAGTCCAGCAGTGGACTGTATAGGCTGTAATGATGAATGCCATAAAAAACGAAAACACGTTGCTATTTTGAATACACGGCATTCGTTCTTCAATCTCTGAAGTGTTCAAATGCGCCCGTTGTCGTATGCGATTTCACGTGTTATTTGTTTCCTTTTCGTTGACTTTGTTTGTTTTGTTTTTTTTTTGTTACGTTGCTTTTTTGTTCTTTAGTTTTATTATTTTGTTTGAGCCATATATGATGGACGTTCAACCTTCAACTTTGTCGTGTAAATGCGACGAAGAAAACTTTTCGCCAAGAAAAAGACAAAAGCATATTTCTTTCGCCAAAAGTGAAAAAAACATGATAATGAACGCGTACAAATATGTATACACCGAAAAGAGAACAGAATCTCCAACCTAAACGCTGAAGAAAAACCAATGTGTTTTAAAAACTGCTGAAATTTTAAACATAGCCAGGAGTTCGGTATACAAAGTGCGCAAGGAGAATGAGAATTTGAGCGTTCAAAAAGTTGCACATAAGGCAAATTATAAAGAGAAACTGGTACCTCCGCTACCACTGCCACTCTTCGGAACTCCATGGTTATGCAGATATTATAGAGATATCCATGGTTAAAGTTTTGAGATTAGAAGAAAAATTCCGCAGCTCTCACACGTTTATTTCACATTTCACATGTTATTTTCGAACAGGAGTACGTAAAACTGATCTCGATTGCAAGATCAATAAACGATACGAACTGACATAAACGACATACGATCACTTTCAATATTCTATCTATCTCTGAATTTGCTTACAAGAGATATAATTTTGACGTGAGCTCCATAGAAATTGCGTCAAAAATCTATCGCTAAGAGGCAAAACCAGAAATAGATTGACTATTGAAACAGCCGTATAGACAACATAGACTGAGATAGATAGATCTTCATAACCATTGGTTTCCGAACGATGGCAATGTTTCCTAGTATAGCTCCCCATCCACCCTCCACCCTCCATTCCCCAAAACCCCATAATTCGATAGTGCTTAATCTAAGAGATAGCCTTAATTTGCATGTGATTACTAAGCTTAATAAATACTTAAAAAATAACTGTTTCATTTATCATATCTATACATTAGCCATACAGGTACATATATAGGTATGCCTATAGGTACATTACGGTTGTCGCCACATTCTAAAATTTTTAAGACACATTTTTGTAATTATTGCTGAAAAACGATACTAAATTGTAAATTACGTAAAGTTCCGGTGGTGGCATATCACTATTAATGATTCACAAAAAACTAGCAACACAGCTTATGTCAATTTAGTCCGTAGCGAAAAAAAACAGGCTATAGTTGTTTGCAACCAGCGCCCGGCGGATAGGTATAATTGAAATTGGGTATAATGTGATGGAGTACCTTTATATATTCTTTGGGTTGGAGTAATAAAATCGTAGTTTTATTAACAGTATACGGTTGCGTTTTATCAAATTTTTAAGTAGAAATTTCAAAATGAATGAAGAAGTAAATCTCACCGATAAGACTGAAAGTAGTCTAAACGATAATAGTAATATTGAAAGTATCGAATCATATGAAGCAAGTTTGTTCCAGTATCCACGTTTATTTTCAAGCAAAACTTTAGTAGAACTATGTAATTCCTCTTGGTCTCCTTCTAATTGTGCTAGAAATGAAGTTCAGCCTTATTTACGTGGATGTAAATGGTCTCCAGACGGCACTTGTTGTTTGACAGTGGTAAATAACGATGGAGTGCATGTCACAGAGCTTCCTAAAGATCTCTACACTGGATCCGTACATCCTGAACGGACAATTGACATTTTAGATTCAGTAATTCATGTTAAAGAGGCTGGACTAGTATACGATTTTTGTTGGTATCCTGGGATGAATAGTCATCTCCCTGAGAGCTGCTGGTAAGACAATAAAAAAAATTCAATTTTTCGAGACCAGATTTCTCCTATACATAACTGTTTTAATTACCTGATAAAAAAAAAAAACTGCATTCTTATAAATGCTAGGGTATTTTTATACTTTTCATTTACTTAAAAGTACCATTAGTATAGCATAAAAATATATAAAAAGTAGTTGAATTTTTATTATTTATATAAATATAATTTTAGCTGGATCACAACTAAACAGAATGCTCCAGTACAGATGTGGGATGCATTTGATGGTTCTCTGAGGTGTTCATATCGGGGTTTCAACGCTTTTGACGAGATGGAACCGGCTATGTCCGTCACATTCACTACAGACGGTACAAAAATAGTTGCAGGATATAAGAAGTTTCTACGTACTTTTGATGTTGAAAGGTAGTATAATATTGACACGAGATTTTAACATTATCGGGCATAGATACAATGAATGAAATGAAGTTTCAAAAGTCCCTTTAAATTTACTTGAATTATGAAATTTTTAATTTTGTTTTGAGGATTAAACATATCAGGATGCAGTTTTTTCTTGACTGTCAAAATTTTGCACATGTTATGTGATTCATTGTGCTTACATTCAGCCTCTAACATCCCACTGCTAGGCATAGGCCGCTTTCTCCATTTAGGAGAAGAATTGGATCTTAATCTACCACACTGCTCTACTGTGGTTTGGCATCTGCTAACCATAGTAGGGAACAATCTATAACTATAATTCATTGTAGGGAACATGTTTATGTTTCCTACTATAAGTAATGATCGCTATCAGATATTTACGATAACAACTGGGACCGACAGCTTGACATTTTCTCTGAAGGACTGTAGAGAGACCCACAAGGACAGACATCCAAACTGAAAAAAAAAATTTGTAAAAATACAAATATCCATCCCGAGCGGGAATGGAACCTGCTGTCAGTGTTTTAGGTGACTACTCGCACCACTACACCAGAGTGGTTGTTATGGTGCTTATTGTGATTTATGATGGTATAGAAATAAGTCAATGTACTATGTTTCATTGATGTCTTTGGAAATCAAATCATTATAAAACAAAAAGAAAAACATTAAATATAATAAAACATTAATTACATAAAACATTGAATATTATCACATAATATTCAACAAAAACTAAAACGCTCACCATACGATACTATTTTCATTTTAAATGGTAAATTACTTGATTCCTTTTTTCTTCAGACCTGGGCGTGATTTTGGAGAACACAAGATAAAATCATCAGCAACTTGCCTAACCACCATTACGAATTTACTAGCTGTGGGTTCATGGAATACCTCTATAAGTCTTTATAATATGAGTCAAGAAGGAACTTATAAAAGCATTGGAAAAATGCATGGGCATTCTGGTATTTATTATTATTATTTTTTTTATATAAATTGGTGATGGCTCTATTATTTATTTTTCTTACAAATACGATTACTAAATATATTTTAGTGAAACATTATTTACTTTGTTAAAAAAAAATTGTTATTTTTACTTAAAAAAATTGTGAAAAAAATGGTGCAAAAGTTTAACCATTTCAAAATTGCAAAACCTTAATTCATAGATAATTATATGTATTTAAATAACTTAAATTTTTATTAGGTGGAGTAACACACATAAAATTTACACCAGATGGACAAAAATTGATTTCTGGAGCTAGAAAAGATCATAGGCTACTTGTATGGGATATTCGTTACTACAAGAGGCCCCTCAACATCCTTAAAAGAACCGTAGACACAAATCAAAGAATTTATTTTGATATTTCTCCTTGTGGTAAATATTTAGTTACTGGAGGTACAGATGGTGTGGTCAAAGTATGGGATATGGATAAAGTTAGGTGGACTAGCAGTATTGACATAACTGATGTTTCAAAGGAGAATGCTTCTTACAGAGTAAGTTTTAATAAGAATAATTTTTATGTTTAATCTTGTTTTATCTTTTATAATTAAGTACTTAATGTAATTTACTATTCAAATTGATATGTTTGGGTAAGGTTTGAAATTAGATCATATTTTACTAAGGTGAATAATTATACTATTAGATAATTTTTTGAGATAAAGTATGATAGATTGTAAGTTTGATTTCCAAAAATATCTGAAAATTAGACCGATTATCTGTAGCTCGTAGTTTTTGAGTAACAGCTAAAAACTAGGCTTATAAAAAAATATGAATTAAAATTACAAGTTACATTAGCGTAAATGCACTGTGCACACAATTTTAATTTTATTGTAAAATCCTTTAATATAAATTTTTCGTGACCACTACTGGAGCAAAGCAAATTTGAGTCATTCTATACAAATTGTTTATGAATAATTTTGTACTTAAATTAAAAATAGTACCTACTGAAGTCCATCATACTACACAGATTGTTTTTCATATAGAAAACTAAAAAAAGTAATATTTTAATTAATTAATAGACTGTAGTTAATATTTTATCTGATTCAATCATAAAATTCAAAAGTGTAGTGTAAACTTGTATCAATATATCAATATTTTTCTTTACAGTTTATGTTACACACTGACTGTTGTAACAGTCTTTCAATTCATCCATTGAGACCGATCCTTGCCACTGGATCAGGTCAATATCATTTTAATGACCCTATATCAGTAATTGAAGATTCAGAGAAGGATATAGATGATCTAACACAAGTTGATCTATCTATGGAGGGAGATTTAAAGTATTCAACTAATGCTGAAAATAGTTTAGTGTTTTGGTGGATTGGAGATATACCAAATATTACGTAGATTAAGTGTTATTCTATAAATTTTAAAAACAGTTACGGCGTCGCTTCTTTTCTTATCAAGATCCATCCGAAGTCCCACACCCCCAGACCTTTCTTATTTACTGATTGATAAAATGTATTATATCTTACTGTATTATAACTGTCACACAAAATACTAACATTTCGATATGCATTAGGAGCTGTTAAGACAATTATGATTTGTTTGTATTTATATTTTTTTTATCCTTTATACAGCAATTTTTTCTACAAGTGCTGTGTATGGTATTTTGGTGTAAAATAAGATAAGAAAAAAAAAACATGTTTACATCATGTTTACATATTTAATTATTTACCAGTAGTTAAATCATGAGATGATGATCAAAATCATCCACGAAATTGCGCCAACGAAATTGATTTTTTTTTCTCCAATTTTTCAGTGTGCTTACGAATGTGTTTCAGTATTTAGTTTATGATATTGTTTAAAATTTTTGACATTTCAATGGCATTTGCAACTATCTTTTGAATGTTTTAAAATAATTACTTATATTTTCATACCTAATATTTTTTTTTTAAATCTTACGGGTCTGGTAACTATATATTTATAAATATTGAAGATGCAATCGGCCTGTAACATCCCACTATTAGGCATAGGCCTCTTTCACCATGCTGCTCCACTGCATCAGAGGCGGCTCGTAATATTTATTGATGGGGGTTCACAAAAAAATAAATAAACGAAAAACTAGAGCTTACCATTTATTTATTTGTATTGAAACTCCATTTCGTCCATGCAGATTCACCACCACTTCAGACTCACAAGGACGTATCCAAACCGAAAAGAAATATTTGTACATATACAAATATCTAACCCGCGCGGGAATCGAACCCGCAAACCGTCAGTGTTTTAGGCGTGTACTCGCATCACTATACCAGAGCGGTTGTTGAAATATCAAAGATGATTTATCGTAGTTGAACTTGTAAAAGTTTCCCTGTTTTTTCTAAAGATGCCATAATACAACTTAAAATACTTATTTATATATTATAATATATATTATATATTTCGTGTCACGATGTATGCTAGCGATAATCTCCGAAATTACTGAACCAATTTTTATCCATTTTTGTAAGCATCTGTAATTTGGTACAACTTAGCAGATGGGGTATTTTTTATCTCAATTATTGATCTCAATATTGGTTATTGTATATTAAATATTTATTAAACGACTTTGGCATCTAAGTTGCACAGATGTCCGGTAGATGGCGCGGTTTCTCTATTTCTAGATTGTTGATGGTGCGTTTGAATATAGAATTACAAATATTCTACTAAATTATAATTACTGAGCCACAGCAACGCGTGGCTGGGTCAGCTAATATAATAGGTAGTGTTCGACAGAGACAACGCTTTACCAAGCTGAAATTAGCCGACTGCCTCTTTCCACAGATCGATTCGCATAATTATTTCAGGGCACTATACAGAATATTTTGAAACGGATATATTATTAATTATTTTAATACGATAGGTATATAATTGTGTTGTGTGACTTCAATTACATCGACAGGTAATACAACGTACAAGTAATAACCTCATCCTTTTTTGAATTTAATTAAAAATAGTCTTTAAATTCACTGTCAACGTTATTAATATTTTCGCTACCGATGATGGTTAATATTCAATTTTTGAAATAAAGTTTACGCACGCTTGACTTGGGGAGTTAGCTATGGTGAATGCGTGCCGAGAGCGTTACGAAAAGAGTGATCGGGCGAAGTGAACGGAAGTTGAGAGGGATATATAAGTTAGATGGAGCTAAAGAAGTTTTACTTCAGTAAAGCATACTAATTTTTATTTCTTTATTAAGATTCCGTTTTGCGTTTATTTTTTGTTTTCTTTTTTATGCTAGGTTAAAAACAGCATGACGTGAATGCTATGCATAGCCATTGTTATGTTATCGAATTGAACTGAATCAGACTGTAAGTCCTCTTTGTTGGCTTCTCCTCAATTGTAGGAGAAGAGTTGAAGCTTAATTAACTACGCTTCCCACTGCTGATTGGCGAATGTTTTATCCATGGAGCATTGCTCCATGGTTTTATCTATCATGAGTCACGTCAGTGAGTCAGTCACTTTCACGTGTCTATGGTTAAAACTGAGACTATCGGCTTTGCGTGCTCTACGCGACATAGTGGAGCAAACTATAAAGACAAAAACTTATAATAAAACTAGAAATAAATATTTGTAAAAAATAGAGATTTCTGCACCGAGCGGATAGCGAATTATTTATCGGAGGAATATTTTCCAGCGAGTATAACTGCGAACTAGGATTCTCAGAACAGATCTGTTTTTAACCGACTTCCGAAAAAGTAGGAAGTTCTCAATTCGAATATTTTTTAAAGTTATACTTCTATTGGCGCGTTAGGGAAAAATGATGAGAGTAAATTTTTACGATGCGCGCGCACAGTGTCGTTCATTCTTTTTATAACAAGAAGTCTAGTAGTGAAACGGTTTACCGGTCATGGTATTGAAAGCGTAAGTAGTAGTGAATTTGCTTTGATAATAGCCTACTTTTTCTTAGTTTCAAACCCAATCAATGTAGTAGCGTAGGATTTAACTGTGATTGACGCCGTTGAGCAATCACTATTAAAAGGTAACGGAGAAGCTATGGCACTTCAAAGTAATTTTCATATAATTCAGATAGGGTCTGGCATAAAGCTCTTTTGACATGGAAACCACCATACGATATCTTAGAAGTATCATGCACTCCGGTAACCGGTTTTCTTAACCAGAGCAGAATAATGTGGTTGTCGAAAGAGTATTCTCGGAAACCCATTAATGCACAGATGATGCCTTATTTACTGGCACGCCTATTACCTCTGGGATGAAAGTGAAAGAAAAGTCGCAGATTTGAGTACTTGACGCTTTCAAGCTCTCCTTCATTGTAGCTCTAAATTTCTAGAACGTCTCCCTGAATATTAAGATCCTTATGCTTACATTACGAATGAGGTCCTATTTCGAGATAGTTTGGAGAATAATGTCAAACTGGCTGCCAAAAAGTTCAGGGTATTGAACAGGGCCAGACAATGTTTCGCATCGAAACGTTGGATACTTTTTCACACATCTGTCTATATGCAGAATATTGTTTGCACCTTTGCAGGTGTCCCCCAATATAAACTACAACTCCTAGACTCCCTCAACGACAGGCAGTTCATTATATTTTTTATGATCTATAAGTATCTTTTTATCTCTTCATAGAGACGTTGATTCTGCACGAGTTTTTTCCATCTATACAAGAGGGAGATTTTTGAACAGTTGCCATAGTCCCACCATCATGTTTTTATTATAGCAGCCTTATCTTTAGGACACGTAATAAATTTCGTGTAGATACCCAGTTTGCATCTCTAGTTCGCTTCAATATGAATTGCGTAATTAAAAAAAATTCCCGAAAGTACTGAAAGAACTGAGACTGAAATTAGATTTCCCGGTTCTTTTTGACTGCCCAATAAACCAGGAAATCCCGGTACCGAAAGAAAGGTTTCCGGTTCTAAACCCTAATTTCATCATCAAACAAAAAAAAAACATTTTATTGAATAATTTCGTATATATTCTAAGAAGCTCTTTTCTTTGAATCATTGTTTTCATGTGTTTTTAAATCGTTAAAAATGAAAAGTATTTGTAATCACTTAAAAAAGTAATCAATAGAATTAGAATTTTATTGAAAATAATGTAACTTTAAAGGTCACTAATGCCACAAATTATTCGGGACCTTAATATTAACTTATTGAGCCTATTAAATACTGAAGCTGCTCAAAAGACAAATCACCGTTTAATCTAATTTAATATTCCAAGCCCAACAAATCTTTTATCGCATTATCTAAAGTTTGTGCCTGGAGAACCTTAAAGCTGATGGAGTTCTAGCCTTAAGTCGTTAAGATAATATTTCCTCTCTTTAATTGCAGTTGGCGGTCGAGTTAGCTCTGATTATCAAGTTTTTGCTTCCACAAAATGGAACGTAATACGTATGTTACGTTAAATTAGTGGATTGAATCGTTAATACTAAGCAGAGAAAATTACCTTCTGTAATTCAAGTTGAGAAAGTTATACTTATTACAGTATACATATAAGTTTTAATATTGAAGATAGTGCAAAACGATGTATAATTTTTTATCGATATAGTTAGAATGGACATCTTAGCTTATTTGACCACTTTATCTACAACGATTTTAATAACAAAACTATTAGTAGAAGGCATGCTTTACGTAATAAATAGGTAGGTACTTATAATACACATGCGGCTGCATCGTGGAAATATTTGTTTGAAAAAATCTTAAAAAGTAACAATGATAACTCTGTAAATCTCTGAAGAGTCAAGTTTGATATTGTCAATAATTCAGAGATTTTTTCCACCAAGGTGTCTTAGAACTTTGACTAGGATCACAGTCGTGCAAAAGTTCGAAGTTTATTTTTCAATAACATTGTATTTTTAAAGCAACTTTGTGAACATAAAAAAATACATGTCCTGATTATTGTCGTTCTTGAAAACTTCGCTGGCGTGGACACCAGGCTCTAATGTCCCTAGGGTGCTGATGAACTGATGAATCTTATATTTCTTTCTAAATACCGAAAAAGGCTAAAATTCGTATTTACAAAACATTTTCTAACGAAAAACAAAACATCAAGTGAGCGAATGAAAGCAAAGAAAACGTTAGATGTAAACAAATTCGCTTTGATGTTCCTAAATCAAAAGAATCTTTTCTTTTATTGAGTAGGTATGAATAAACAAAATAAGAAAGTTATTCTGACTCAAACAATTGCTTTTGTTATTGGTCATATTTCAGAAAAACAGTTCTCATTTACATGCTGTATTATTAGGGCATTTAAAACAGTAAAAAACAACTGTATATACTTTTTTCATTTTCCTTTCTAAAGATATCAATTAGTACTTATAACTGCACACTTTAATATAAGTATTAGGTACTGGTATTGGTAATGGTATAAAGCTACTTGAAATTTCAATTTGCAGTTGGTTTTAGAATAACGTAAACAGAAACTATGAATATGCAAAAGATTATGGCTACTATGAGACAGATTCCTAAGTTAATGGATGTAATTTAATTATAGGAATAATAAAAATGTACGCAATTGTTTTACGTTTCGTTTATAAATAGGAAGTACTTAGATACATGCTTAAAATAAAAATGGTTGTAAGATATACGTGCAACACTATTACAAAGGAGTTGTCATGTACCATATAAATATACGTATATTTATATGGTACATGACAACTCCTTTGTAAAGTGTTGCATGTATTGCGTGGGCGCTTAACTCACACCAGTGTTTGCAGGTTCGATTTTCGCTCGAGACGTACTTACCTATATTTGTATTTGTACAAAACTTATGTTTCTGTACTAGGTGTCTGTCCCTATGGCTTTCACCACCGTCACACACTCTTGGGAGCACTAGACTTATCATAAACGCTTCAAACCGGAAGTTGTGTCCGGAAACACACAAAACACAAGCACAACGCCCAGATCACGACAATCATCTATATGGCCGATACAAATGTCTGTCGTGACGCGGGAATCGAACCCGCGACCGCCAGCGCAACAGTCAGTGCTATGACCACTGCGCAAACGCGTCGTCGAAGTTCGTTATAATATATATCAGTAGTAGTATATAATCATAGACACCTGATAGCGATCGTTACTCATAGTAGGAAATATATCCGTCAACCCGCAAGGGAGCAGCGTGGTGCACAACGTTCCCACGCATCTCCTACATGTAAAAAGAGGCATATGCCTAGCTATGGGATGCTACAGGTTGAAGCAATCAATCAACCATTGTTAAACTTCCAAAAAAGGAGAAGATTCTCAATTCGACTATATATATTTTTTTATGTATGTTACTTCAGAACTTTTAACTGGGTGGGCTGATTTCGACAAAAAAAATTTTAATCGAAAGGTGTGTCATTTGGTTCCATTGAAATTTATTTGAGATCTAACAATTACTTTTCGATTTATATCTAATAATGCGTTTTTACTTGACTATTTTTTCCGCATAACACTTTAACGGTTGTACTGATTTTGATGATTTTTGATTTAATCGAAAGCTGATGTTTATCATGTGGTCACATTTAAATTTCATCGAGAGCTAATAACAACTTTTTGAGTAATCTTTGATAACGAGTATTTACTTGACTATTTTTTCGTCTAGCTACGTAGTACGTGTCGATGTAATTGAAGCCGGGAAGTTTTTTCGTTGCGAGTAAATACAATTATGTTACAATATATTGTGTAATTCCGGACTCTTGTAAGTATATCTGTTTGTACTTATGTTCGTTGCTGCATGGCGCATTTAATAAAAATTGCGTGTTTTATTTCGAGAAATCGTCTCTATATGAATTTATTAACGTACTAGCGGACCCAGCAGAAGTTGTCCTGCCCGGAAAACAGCTACCAAATTCGATAGCTTACATACCGATAGCAGCGTCACCTAACGGGTCCAATTGAGATGAAAACTAACATATCTTCCAAGTTAGACAAAATTACAGATGCTTACAAAATTTGATAACAATTGATTCAGTAGTTTCAGAGCTACATACAGATAGCAGCGCCACCTACCGAGACCAATTGAGATGAAAACTACCATATCTTCCAAGTCAGACAAAATTACAGATTCTTACAAAATTTGATAACAATTGATTCAGTAGTTTCAGAGCTACATACAGATAGCAGCGCCACCTACCGAGTCCAATTGAGATAAAAACTACCATATCTTCCAAGTCAGACAAAATTACAGATGCTTACAAAATTTGATAAAAATTGATTCATTAGTTTCAGAGCTACATACATATAGCAGCGCCACCTACCGAGTCCAATTGAGATAAAAACTACCCTATCTCCCAAGTTGGACCAAATTACAGATGCTTAAAAAATTTGATAAAAATTGGTTTAGTAGTTTCGGAGTTACATACATTTAAAATTTTCATTGTTAACGCCCACCCCCGTAATCCTTATTGGGCATGAGTTATCCTAAAATCCGCTCATCGATCATTTCTACATCACATATAGGAGATTCGTACCAAATTTGGAGTCGATATCTTAAAAACGGGAATTTTCCATTGTTAACGCCCCCGCAACAATATAAATAGGTAATGTGAAATAGCTAGTTATTACCATTTTTACTGTATGTAAATGAAATTAAAATGCGGTCTACGAATAAGATCAATTTAATCATTAATAACTTACGTAAAATGCTCCCTAAACAAACAAATAAACTTTTCAGCTTTATAATATTAGCACCAAAAGATTATTTTTTATTATTTATGGACACCGTTTCTTTTTGTTTATATAGGTCGACATAACAATTTGTATGAAAATATTTGATGAAAAAAAAAAAAAAACAGACGCTTAATTATAATTTCTACGCATAGAATGTCGAAAGAAAAGCTATAGCAAAATAATAGGAGGATTTGTTATTTAATTTTATCATTTCATGCTCCTCTCTAATTGTCTCTTTGGTTGAATTTATAACTTTTCCAATTAATGCTTGTCATTGTCACAGAACAATGAAACAGTGTTGCGTTACTGTCGTATTCCTAATTAATTGCGAGGAGTTATATTGTACTAGTTATTGCAACTGCACCGCTTACGTTTTTATTGTGTAGCTTATGGGCTGACTACACAAAGAAAAGATACAGTGACCTCCGTGTCCTCTACAATAATGCATTCAGGATACTGTTGGGGTTGCTCCGATGCTGCATCGCCTCGGGCATGTTTGCAGACGCAAGAACCGACTGCTTCCACACCACCATGCGTAAGCGATGCGCATCTTTTGTGCGTAGAGTAAGGGGCAGCCAAAACAGTGTGCTGAAGATGATCGCGGAGCGTTTTGACTGCTTCTACCTTCGGCATTGCTGCGATAGATACCCTGCGATAGACACCTTGCGATACAAATGCCGGAGCGAAAGCTTTAAATATTAATTATTATTATTATTCATATTGGACATTGTGTGATTGTAATTAGTTTTATTTTATTATTGTAATTGTATTTTTCAAATTGTCGTGACATTTATTCATTTTTTTAAAGTTGTATTTGTGTATTATAAGAATTGAAGAAAGTCAAATTGTTTTATGGGTCAAATTGTTGCCTGAAATAAAGAATTATTATTATTATTATTTTGATGATTTTAAGAAGTAGTTTAAAGCCAGGATTACGAGACTGGCCCTTTTAAACATTTATTATGCATAACGTCATCATCATTACATTCATTGGTTATCGTATCATCAGTCATCATTGATCGTCGGTTTTGATTACGGAGTGCTGTTTGAGTGTTTTTTTTAATCTTTTGAATAGTAATATGCTAATACAATTGTAGGTATATTGAGGTAGGGCACAGCAGGAAATATATTGCTCATAATTTGGAGCAGCCCGACTGGGGTAGTACCTCTGTTCCTGTGGTGATTAAGGTAGCCAGAGCTCCTGGAGAGGGTCAAGGGGGCAGGCTTTCATTAATTTGCGACCGTGGTGTACATGAAAGTACACTAAGGTAAATAAAAACGCATTTTTTAAAAACAACCACATATTTTTGACATCACTTGGTATTTTTTTTGGTTTATTTTTATAAGAGCACCAGCTAGTCGTACTATTAGGCGTTTCAGGACTACCCATTCTTGCTGGGGCATTCTATTAAAGGTGTAAGTCGCATGTTGATAAATTATTTCGATTTTTAATCTACCAACAATAAAAATGTAGAGCTTAGTCAAGCAAACACTAAACAAATTCTCGCGCGAAAGTATGGCATGTTTGCAGTAAATTTAATATAAGTACGAATTTCACTTATGACATTTTCAAGATTCGATCATCGCATTTACGGTGACTTTAAATTGCTGCTTTCAGTCACGCCCACGCATAAACTTTACCGTCGCCAGGAGTTCTACGACTAAAGTAAGAGTGAAAAGTGGATCACCTATCAGAGGTGAAGTGCCACAAATTAGTTGAATCTGTCATTTTTGATCGCTTTTCATAATATTTATCACTTTCACAGTTTAGTAAGAATTCAGTTGGAAAATTGCGAGCTTAGTCATGTACGTGATAATGCGTACATGTAATTGAAGTAAAGAATTCGTTGATATTAATATAAAGTTATTTAAACCTTAATCAACAATGGCATATAGAAATTACCATTACCATAACGTTATAGCTGATTTTATGACTTAGACATATTTGAAATAAAAGTGGATTGGCTATATGGACGAAGTAATTGGGTATATTCACGCAATTCTATTAAATCTAATGTCGTATGGAAACATCAAACAGGAATTCGATTGCCTATTTGCATAAAGCTATGTAAGGCAAGTAATTTTACAAGACGGGTATGAGCGTAGTATATATTAGCATAATCACTAGAATTTCTCATTAGTCGTATTTGCTTACCGTAATCGGTTTTGGTTTACATTTTTTAATAATGTTAGTTAATAATTTATTTAGTTAATCACGTTAAAATAAAGCACAATTCAAAGTACGTAAAATAAATAAACATTAATTCATGTAAAAAAATAGAAAAATACTTAAAAAAATTATGTGGTGTCATGGGACACCAGGTAGTAACGAAGTTCCTTCGTATAGTATAGAAGCAACACAATAAAAAAAATGTTGAATTTTATATATATATATATATATATATATATATATATATTATAGTTCTTGATTTTTTTTTAATTTTGTTGATTGGTTTTTAATTAAGTACATAAAAGTATTTAGGAAATTTTGTATTTTAGAAAATAACAAATACCGTAAAATAAAATAAATCAAATAAAAAAAAACATGTGTCTTTATTTATTTTTGTCGATAGTATAAAATTACATAAATAATTTAAAAAAGTTTACTAGTAACATTTTAGTTTTACAAACGTCATATTATACAGTCGTGTGACTGATATGACGTCACTTTCGTTATATATTTTTCTTACGGTTTTAGTATCACATTTTTTTCAGTTCGGTCGCCCAGCCAAATGTCAAGCCTGCCGTAAGGAACTTCGTTCCAACAATAAAGCATAAGAAAACTAGAGCTGTTACTTGTAGTTTTAAAAGTTACTCAAAAGGTTAACTATATTATTGAAATTTCTACTAAGTACCTTTTTTTTTTTTTTTATTTATTTGTAACATTAAGAAAAGCATACATCAAATTATATTTACTTGCAAAAGCCCATAAGCTTGTCCGCAAGTAACAGTCTCTCACATTTTACATAAGACTTGTAATATATTGCTATAACATTTACAATCTACAGTGGTTACGAAAAACATATTTATACTACGCTTAGATAATTTTTGCTAAACAAAGTTTTACGTCTACCCTATTTATTAAAAATAGTTTCATTTTTATTAATTATCATCATCTACGGTATGGTCACAAAAACGATTACAAAAAACATACGGGTGTAAGCGAGATAGTTAATTTGTTTTTATTTGCTCAGAAATAGCTAGCAGTATACAGGTTGTTATGGTAAATTAGTTACTATATTCATATATATTTTACTTCTATTTATTAATTATTCAAGATTATATTACCTACAATTATGATACGTGTTAAAGAGTGATGCAGGGCTAAATTAAGAATCACTTAAGGGGATTATTTTTTTCACAAATCGCATTATTTTAACGCTATAAAAGCCGTATAAATTTTAGTACTTACCGATTAATGGTCTTTTTAGCAATTTCAATAAATAAGGGTGACTTGACAAATCAGGCATAAAAGCGGCTAATGAAACTCTCAATTTACGTTTTTCTTATTTTATTCGATTTAAACAACTTTTCAGTCAAGTTTGATTTTCTGTACTACACGAGTACTCAGATTTTTTTTCAACACTGAATCCGGAATGAATTTTAAAAATTAAAATTAGCACTTGAAAAAAATTTTTTTTTACATTGTCAATCAAATTATGTACAAAAAGGGTAAATACCCAAGTATAATAATTTTATATATCTTTTGTGTATTAATTAAATTTCTAAATAACTAAAAATATATATTTCTCTAATATCTAATACTATTAAACAAGCAATTCTTGTATATATATAGAATCTGAATCTCGGAAACGGCTCCAACGATTTTCATGAAATTTATAGGGGATTTCGGGGGAGATAAATAATTGTAGCTAGGATTCATTTTTTGAAAATGTCGTTTTATCCCAGTTTTTTGAAAATGAAAAAATGACTACAATATCGTTAGAATACGAAGGTAAATTTCGCACTCGTCAATAAAGTTGTAATAGCTCAGGTTAGGAATTCGTCCGGTCGCACTTGACCGAAAAGACCACGCTTCAAATCCTCAAATATCTAGATCGATTGTTATTATTTTTTTCTTTCTAATTGAACTCTTTTTTTTATTTAAATAGCCAGATCTTATTTTTTATTATTATGTCGGTAACATCGAAAAATATTATTCATATTTTATCATTATTATTTTATTTTTGATTTTTTTATATTTGTTAGATATATTTTTTTATATTATATTTTTTATTATTGTCGGTAAAAAATATTATTTTTTATAAATATGTAATTCGTATTTAAATATGATTTCCAAAAAACATGATTTACTAAAAATATCGAGCTAAGCTCGGTCACCCAGGTACTTAAAAGCTAAAGAGCAGTAGTGGGTGTTGAGTTTTAATATATAAATAGCGATCTTTACCAAACACTGTTAAAGTAGTTTAGAGTTAAACAGATTGACTTAGACCTTTAATAGTCTTGGTAGAAAACCAAAAAGTAGGCGTAGTTTACCAAAAAAACCTTTTTTGACTGTAGTCTAGTGTTTAATTTTTTTATTTATTTTTTTTATTTTTTGACCATGTTTTTACCATAACCATTAAAATTCATTCACGAATGTCAGCATTTTGTTAGAAAAAATGTTTACTTATAATATTTTAAATAAATTCATCGTCAGAAGAGAAAGTAGCCAACAAATATTTCAATATATTTGAATTCTTTTATCATTCGTAAACTCAATGAAATATTCAAGACTTTATCTTTACTTCTTTCTTTTTCAAAAACCGGCGGTTCGTAATTTGGCGGAAACGAAAAGTATATTCGTACATTAAAAGTTTATCGTTGTAATACGTAACACAAAATTAATATTTTGATAGATATTGTATATAACGGCGTATGAAGTTATCTCTATAGAAATTATGTTTCCAAGGTAATCTTTGCTATCCAGCCATTTAATAAACTATCGGAACGCTACATACTACAGTTTTGGTTTTGCTTGATTGACAAGGTCTGAAACACAATTATCTACGAACATACTTTACAGTTATAGAGTTCAGCCTATTGCAGTCCACTGCTGGACATAGGCTTCCCCAAGTTCGCGCCAGACATCCCAGTTTTCCGCAGTCCTCATCTAGCCTACACCGGTAACCTTACGTAGATCGTCGGTCCAGCGGGCTGAAAGATACTAAGACGCGGTCTCCACTCCAGGACATGTTTGCTTTTACGGCCATCGGTCCTGCGACAGAGGTGACCAGCCCACTGCCACTCGATGATTCGGTCGATGATCCACTCGAGGATTTGGTTAGGCTTAGCGGCGTTCGGCAGGCTTCGTCGAGTCTTCACTTCGAAGATTCCGCAGATACTGGTCCACAAGTTTAAAATCGCTCAACATGCAATGGAACGGGCTATGCTTGAGGTTTCTCTCAAAGATAGGATTAGAAATGAGACTATCCGCGACAGAACGGACATGGGCTATGCTACAGAATTAGCAGGTTTAACATACTTTATATAAATAATATGAATGTACCAGGAGGCTATTTATAATTAATTTGAGATGTGCAGCTTTATTCAAGATATTTTCAAATTTAGCATTGCTACTGCAGATATGATTCTATAATCAAGATGTTTGTCAAATAACCTCACTTGTGTTTTATGTGCTAAAAATCCATAACATAAAAATAGTTATGATAAGCACTGTACAATTACATAAATAGTCTTATAATATATTATATATAATAGTCTTATATTCGTATTATGCTTAGTTATATCAGTTAATTACTATTTTTGATTAACAATACGCCTTAACTTTTTAATCATAATATATTATTTATTACACATATACACAAAGTTATGTTCCTACTACGTACTTCAGAATATAATTAACCCTATCATAAACAGAAATCAAACGATAAAACCTAATCAAAGATCTGTCCCGTGCAGGAGAGGGCAATGTTCTTCACTTTTGCTTTGTACCTCTTATTATAGAAGTCGATGAAGAGGCACGTGAAAAGCGTAAGATTGGAGATTCCGACCCAATACGTAATTGTGCTCATAGGACACTGCGAAGTGTACGTTTGAATAACCACGTGAGTAAAGACGAGAACGAATTGAATCTGAAATACAAGCAAAGAGTTTTATAATTGATATAAGGAAATGGAATTTGCTTATCAATAGACATTTGCATATTTCATACTTTATCAGTAGGATTGATTCCTTTAAAAAAATATACATATGCTATTTAAGTCATTTATCTATTTAAATTTCATCTATAGATTTCATCATAAAGTTACAATATTATTTTTTAGTGACAAAGTGTAGTGTATTGTTACTATATGTATAATTTTGATTTTTTTTTACACTTAAAAATATTTGTTCTACTTTAAATAACAATTTAAAAACACTAGTTTTTTAATATTGATAATTTAATAATAATGACTTACTATTTGCATTATCGTAAGGTATTTCTTCCACCAAAGATATTTTGCATAGCGCGGACCTAAAGCGGATACCCCATAATAAGTGTACATAACAGTGTGTATTATACAATTTGCGATCGCCATAAAAGCCCAATGGTCCGAGGGGTCATATTTCAGAGTGCACCATGTCATGAGCACCATGAACACGTGGTGATAGACGTGTAAAAATGTTATTTGGTTGTTTTTCTTTCTTACCACGAATATTATTGTATCTACAAGATCCAAAATTTTTGTTGCCAAGTACTTCCAATACAAAGCCGCAATTATCTGAAATATAAATTATTTCATTATTGCTAAATTCATTAAAAAAAATACATTATTAATGAGCGTATTGTAAATTTGTTAGTTAATTGCTGTGAATATAATTTATTTTAAAAACTGAGTGCTGAATTTAATAAAATTTGAAGTAAATTAAAATTAATATGACGCACGAATAACCACTTTATTTAATAAGTTTTAATGAAATTAAATTTACAAAATTAAAACAATTTCAAAGAAATACTCACAAAAACGGTATGATCGTCATATAAACATTTTCTCGGAAATAATCCTTTGTCGATACTATAACAGAGAAACTGCAAAATATTAAGCTATATTGATTTTACGAATTTTTTATAAAATGTGACGAATCGTTCGTTTACAGCTAGAACAGTCCCATTTTTTTTGTAGGACAATATGTATTCAAAACGATACGTCTGTCAATATATTGAAGTTAATCCACTCTTTGAGGATTTACGTTAAAAAAGAGTATTTGTAAAAGCTTTTTTATCAAAAGTTGATACTTACATTTATGGATTACATTTTGACAAGCATTTTATACATATATATTAGAAACCATTTATTGATAAACGTACGCTTCGATATATAATTTATCACTAGCTGAACATTTTAGGTAGTATGTATTTTTTTATGCTAAATCAATAAAAATAAAAAATTTTGGCTATATACCATTATCATTTAGGGGTGTGAAAAATACATGTTGTCCGATTCTCAAACCTACCCGATATGCATACAAAATTTCATAAAAATCGTTCCAGCCGCTTCGGAGGAGTTTGGTAAGAAACACCGCGACACGAGAAATTTATATATTAGAAAGATTAATTAATAAGAGATTTACCTTATACGTTAAAAAAGCTGAATTTATTACTTTAACTAAGTTATAAAATACGAGAAACGTATTTAATTTGTACGGTGGACGCTTTTCCATCAAAAGCGGACCTATTTTGAGAATGAATGCAAAATACGTTACAATGATAAACGCTATGTCATTTGGATTCATTAGCGGCCATTTTTCCACGAAACTAACTGAAAAGGAATAAAATAAAAATTATAATCAAATTTTATAAAGTTATTTTGTGGAAATAATTATGATTGTAAATGCGATGTGCGATTTCGATTTTAATTAAAATGGTTCCAGTAAATGGTAATTAATTACAATCCTGGACACTAATTTATGGGGTTGGGGGGAAAGAGGGGGGTTGGGTGGGGGGGAGGAGGGTGGGTTTTCACCCCTCCGGCAGACTATTTTCGTGTAAACCCCGTTGTTACAAAGACATCGTGGTTATTGTTTTAAGGTTAAATTATGGGGTTAAGGGAGAAAAGGGGGGTTGGGAGGGGTAGGAAGGGTAGGTTTCTACCCCCCCCTAACCCCCCCTGGCAACTATTATCGTGTAAACCCCATGGTTACGAAAATATTGTGGTTAAAGTTTTGAGGTTACAATACCTTAGATTTGATTATTACAATACCTTAGAGCTCCGTGTCTGACTCTAGCTTAATTCCAGTGCTGCGGGAAATGCACTCATGCTCCATTCCACGACTTTCACACGTTATTTTCAAAAAAAATGTACGTAAAAACGATCTCTATTGCAAAATCAAAATACGATACGAACTGATCTTTAACGACTGACAAATAGAAACTTTTAAACAAAATAACGCGTCACTTAGCATTACTTTTAGAAAAAATTTAAACACAAAATCATTATTCTTATCTAAATAACTGTACATAAAATAAAAACAGTAACAATTATTAAAAATACGATACGAACTGACGTTTAACGACATAGACAACATAAACAGTTCTAAAACAGACTATTAAACAAAATGATTGTAGTGTATTTTATTTTAATTTCATGTCATACTTTTTACTGAAATATATTTTTATTTTTATTTTAATTTTTGTCATTGCAAAAAAAAAAACAACCATAACGTATCTAATTTAAAATTATCATATACATATAATTAATATTGTATATAAAATTAATTGCTATACTTTATATATTATATATAAAATTAATTAAACATTTATCGACAGTTTCGTTTAACAAAAAAAAAAAAAAAAATAACCCTAACCTATTTAACTTAAGAAGTACGTTTAACGACAGTTTCGTTTAACAAAAAAAAAAAAAAAATAACCCTAACCTATCTAACTTAAGAAGTACGTTTAACGACAGTTTCGTTTAACGAAAAAAAAAAAAAAAATAACCCTAACCTATCTAACTTAAGAAGTACGTTTAACGACAGTTTCGTTTAACAAAAAAAAAAAAATAACCCTAACCTATCTAACTTAAGAAGTACGTTTAACGACAGTTTCGTTTAACAAAAAAAATAAAAAAATAACCCTAACCTATCTAACTTAAGAAGTACGTTTAACGACAGTATCGTTTAACAAAAAAAAAAAAATAACCCTAACCTATCTAACTTAAGAAGTACGTTTAACGACAGTTTCGTTTAACAAAAAAAAAATAACCCTAACCTATCTAACTTAAGAAGTACGTTTAACGACAGTTTCGTTTAACAAAAAAAAAAAAAATAACCCTAACCTATCTAACTTAAGAAGTACGTTTAACGACAGTTTCGTTTAACAAAAAAAAAAAAAATAACCCTAACCTATCTAACTTAAGAAGTACGTTTAACGACAGTTTCGTTTAACAAAAAAAAAAAAAAAAAAATAACCCTAACCTATCTAACTTAAAAAGTACGTTTAACGACAGTTTCGTTTAACAAAAAAAAAAAAAATAACCCTAACCTATCTAACTTAAGAAGTACGTTTAACGACAGTTTCGTTTAACAAAAAAAAAAAAAAAAAATAACCCTAACCTATCTAACTTAAGAAGTACAACGTTTAACGACGTGGGGGGAAGGGGGGAGAGGATGGGGAACGCTACCACTGGTACCACTGTCACACCTCAGAACCCCATAGTTATGGAGATATCCATGGTTAAAGTTTTCAGGCTAGAAGAAGAATTTCGAAAGTTAGAGGAACGCTTGGCTCCGGCGCTGCGGGAAAAGCAGCCCTTCCGCCCTTGCGTGCGAAAGCACGCTCACTCATGCTCCGTTCCGCAGCGGAGGCTGGTCGCCTGCGGCGACCAGCCTCAGCCGCTCCTCTACGCATTCGTTCGCGCGCTTTCGCACGGCGGGCGAGGGCTGCCCTCCCTCCGCGCCTCCGCGGCACAAAAAAAACACTCTAGGGGTAGGACAGACCAAGACCACGTGGACAGTGGGGTGCTCCGATTCGGTTTTGGGTATTTTTCGAATTTCTAAACCTATATTCTAGCACGCAATGTTAAACTATCTCAAAGTATTTTTAATCTATTTCTATCTCTGACCTATTTATGGATATAAATTTAAAAGTACTTTAAGAAAAGAAAATTACAATTATTTGAGATATTAATTATAAATAAAAATAGCTTAGATTATTAAATCTTAAAAATGATTTTTATATAATTTATATTATGCATTTAATAATCTGTCCCAGAACTCAGTTTATGTTGTCTATGTCGTTAAACGTCAGTTCGTATCGTATTTTTAATAATTGTTATTGTGTTTTAAATTATCATTTTATTTCACCATTAGTTCGAAAAATAACGTGTGAAAGTCCCAAAACGGAGCATGAGTGGACGTCCCGCAGCACAACTACGCGTTATTTTGTTTAAAAGTGGCGTTATTTTGTTTAAAAGTGTCTATTCGTCAGTCGTTAAAGGTCAGTTCGTATCGTATTTTCATCTTACAGTAAAAATCGTTTTTACGTAAATTTCTTGGAAAATAACGCGTGATAGTCGCAGAACGGAGCATGAGTAAACTTACCGCAGCACCAGAATTAAGGTGGAGTCAAAAATAACAAAAATTTAACCTTAACCTTATCTCTGTAACAACGGGGTTTACACGAAAATAGTCTGCCGGAGGGGTGAAAACCCACCCTCCTCCCCCCACCCAACCCCCCTCTTTCCCCCCAACCCCATAAATTAGTGTCCAGGGTTGTACATAATAGTCCAGTAAATTTCTAGTAACGAATAATAAATAATAATAAACGAGTTAATGTCCTTTTTTTGTTTGTTGTTACTACAGTACATTGAAGCTAATACATGTAATAACATGTGATGACAGTAATAATGTGTATATTATGTATTTGTGTACGTATAATGTTGGTTATAACACCACCTTTTATGTATATTGTTCTCCTCAACCTAAAATTTGACTGACTGCAATAGACCGCTACTTAGCGATAAGACCGCCGTACTATACCTATACCTGAGTACTTGTATGTTTAAAATACGTACATTCCTTTAATGTGGTGTACGTTATGTAATATTCTATATATCTACTTATTAAATAAGTAATGTAATACTTATTAAATAACGAATACAAAATGTCTACATACTAATCTCGCATCTTTCAGTGGGTTTAGATTAAAATTTCACAGCTATTTAAATTAGATTATTGAACACCTGTTTATAACGTAACTTGGAAGTTTGGGATAGCTATAATTTAAGCCATTATTATGTTACGAAATGCCTTGATTAATAATATATACATATACTTACCTCTGGATAGAGATTGTTAATTTTTTATTTATAAATATACAATACAGTCTACAATATCTGACTAATTTTTTACTTTAATTAACGAGTTCGAGTCGTTTGAGTCGTCCTTCGTTTAAATTAATGAAAGAAATATAATAACAGTATGCTTATTTATGTATTTTGAAAAAAAAAAATTATAATAGTCAACTTATTTATTTTGAACAAGACTTTCCAATCATAGAACCTATATTTCAAGACGTAAATTAATTTGAAGGAAATTTTTCCAAACCGTTATTTCTTGTAGTTAATGTTGGTACTTATACAAATAATTCTTTGTCAATTTTTTTCATTAAATATAAATCTTTGATATTATAAATATCTTATTCTGGTAGAATCAATGAGACAAGGTTATTATTCTTCTTTAAAGGAGATTTTCAATTCAACTCATATTTTAATTTTTTTCCACAAATGTTTAGGATAACTTCTGCATTCAGCAATTGATTGTAATAATTCTTTATGATTTTTTTGGGAAGAAGTATTTAAGCGTATTTCTTATAAGTACTTTAAGCGTGTTTTATGTAACATTTTTAAAATAATTATGTGTTGTGGTGGTAACAGTTACAATTTGTATTTTAATTACGTTAGTAATTAAGTTTTCAAGTGGTCTCTTCCAAGAAATGTCTGTTACAGTGACAACGAAATGTTATAACTGATGAGCGTGTATTTTTAAAGTGATTTAAAATACTTTATCATATTAAAAGATAAAAGAAACTTTTACATTATTACGTCACATGTTATTACTGAGAAACATAGATTTTGATAATTTTGATGATAACACAAATAAAAGTATACAATATGAACTAATATTAGTATTAGATATAAAGTAACAGTAAAATATCGTAATACTTACGTTGACTTTTAGGTAATTGCAGAAACATTTTGAAACAAAAAGACATTATTTTTACGTTGATATTAATTATTGAGTACCGGTGGCAGAATGCCTAAATATAAGTGCAAACGTCAAATGTGAAAGAATTTTAATAATTTGTTTTTGTATGAAAGAGTATTTAATCATAACACTAAAATGATTTAACAAAATTCGGTTCAAAATGTAAAATGCTATAAAGTGATTTAGCCTGTAATATTCCACTGCTGGGAATAGGACTCTTTCTCCATGTAGGAGAAGGATCAGATCTCAATCCACCACGCTGCTCCAATGCGGGTTAGCGGATATATTCCCTACTAGGAGTAACGATCGCTATGAGGTGTATAGGATAATAACCGGGAAAGACGGTTTAACGTGCTCTCCGAGGCACGGTGGAGAGATCCACAAGGACTACACAAATACCCCGACCACGGCAAACATCTGTATGGTCAATACAAATGTTTGTCATGAGCGGGATCGAACCCGCAACCGCCAGCGCAACAGCTACAATTAGTGATTTGGCGATGCGCCAACGTGTCGTCAATTTTTTTTTTTTTACCAAGTAATCATTTAGTTCGTACGATTTATTTTTGTGTTGCCCCCACACATTAGGAAATACTAAACGTTTTTTTTAAAATATCATATCAAAAATCGACCGTTCCAGCGGGATCGAACCTGCATCTCCGACAGACCGTGTCGGTGCTGCTATGGAACGATGTACTCGCTAGATCGAAATTTTTGATATGATGATTTTTTTATATTCGGTCTAAGTCCGTGACGCCGTCTATAAAAAAAAAGTTTAGAATTATTTAGTTGTAAAATACTATAAATAATAATGAAGTAAGGCTTATCAAATTTTTATTATAAACTTACTAACATTGTCTTTAATGTAATAATCAAAGGATATTAGTTTTATTTAGTTACATCTTCTGCGTCTTACATAGTGACCCAAAAAATACTTGTTATTTCATTAGTGCTTACTATGTTTCTGCTCGAGTGTTAAACAATGTATATTGGGCTGAACTTGTCAATTTGCTGCCTCAATAAGTTAAAGCACGTTTGATGTCACTGGCCCGTAGAAGGGACGTGAAAATATGAAGAATGTCATTGAAGCGTTTGATTGGGCTATAAAACTCAAATATGCAAATTTATACTGTAATTCAGGTCAAGAACGTATAAGGTCGTTTTATTTTTTAGATATTAATGCATTTGCTTTTATTAACCGACTTCCAAAAAAGGAGGAGGTTCTCAATTCGACTGTATTTTTTTTAATGTGTGTTACTTCAGAACTTTTGCCTGGGTGGACCAATTTCGACATTTTTTTTAATCGAAAGGTGTCATTTGGTGGTGGTTGGTTTTTACTTGACTATTTTTTCGTCGACCTACGTTTTATTATACCGCATAACTTTTAACTGGGTGTACCGATTTTGATAATTTTTAATTTTTTCGAAAGCTGATGTTTATCATATGGTCACATTTAAATTTCATCGAGATTTGATTACAAATTTTTGGGTAATATTTGATAACGCGTATTTACTTAACTATTTTTTCGTCTATCTACGTTGTATTACTTGTCGATGTAATTGAAGTCGGTTTTTTTTCGTTTGCGAGCAAATACAATTATTAATTAATTTTGACGACCCAATGAAAAGCAGGAGTCATATTTTGGGTATGCCCTGAAGCACATGAGGTGGCGGATTACAATTTTAGTCATAATAGGAAAATAATGTTTTGAAAAGACCTTTATCTTTTGTTTATATTATAACTAATAAATAATTTTTTTTTTAACATACACGTATTCACGATCGTGCCAGTCGTATGTTGTTGTTGTTGAAGGTAATTTAACGCCTGTGTTATTTAGCTGAAATCCGACTGATATACACATTTAATAGATATATACATATTTTTAAATATAAAAAAATTGTTATTCACATTAATATTTATAAACTACCTAGGTATAGTTAAGTAAACGTACCGTTTTCTTTTCTTAAGTTATCGGCACACATTTAAATCGTATACCATTAATATAAAACATTTTTATCGGAATATTACACACCATTAGGTTTTGTAGTCGTTTACGTTGTTGCCTACAATAAAATACTAAAATGTTATTCCTAAATATCTTAATAGTGACGAGATCAAAAGCAACTTTACATAAAAATCGTAGATTGTGTCCTTAATGAAGGATAATAATAGTTCAGATAAAATTTATGAAACACCTATTATTATTTATATTCCTAATGATATTTAAAAAATATTTTAAGCTATTTTATAGTTGCATGAGTCGAAGTTAGCAAACATGTTAAAAACTAGCAATATTAATGATGAAAAAAAAAATATGTTCTCTGTAAAGTCGGTTTACGGATGTTAGTTTTACGTGATAACGTCATAAAGAAAGATTGATGAAAAATTGCATACTTTTATGAATTGAACTGAATTAGTATCACTGAATTATCATTATTTTGTATAATACAGAGAAGGAGTTAATTAAAACCCTCCTTTTTCCCGTGGGTGTCGTAAGAGCCGACTAAGGGATAACACAGTTCCACTACCAGCTTGGAACTTAAAAAGCCGACCGATAGCGGGATAACCATCCAACGGCTGGCTTTGAAATACACAGGTCGAGGACGGGCAGCAGCGTCTTCGGTGCGACGAAGCCAGCCCGCGGTCACCAACCCGCCTTCCCAGCGTGGTGACTATGGGCAAAACACATGAGTTCACGCCATTTTTGGTACGAAGTTGTGGATGTCTATGTTCAGCAGTGGACTGCGATAGCCTGAAGTGATGAGTGATGATTCTAAATAGAAATCAAGTTACGTTGAAAAGAATAAATAAATAAAAAAAACTTAAAAAAATATTTTTTAATTTTGTTCTTAACCCCGTTGTTTAATGTTGATCGAGATCGATGAGATTAATCCTTTAATTCCACTTCTTTACCCAACGAAGGAAATATATAAATATTATGAGGTCCTTACAGTTCGACAGTTATTTTTACTTCATATTATCTTGAAACAACATTCAGAGCTATATAAATATACCAAGAAAATATTAAATAAGCGCCGAAATTATACAATATGTTCCAACAATCAGAAGTTCGAACTGCGTTTATTCGTAAATTGTATTGTTACTTGGGACCTTTTATCTATAACAAAATTAATAAAAGGTTGAAAGTTTCTTCTGACAATAGTAAAATATGTAAAACAAAAATTTTTAACTTTTTTTTGAGCTTATCTTATGATGATACGGAAAATCTTATCTGCATTTAAAATTGCTAAAGTAAAACTAATCATTACTGTACATAACTTGCACAATCAGCTATCCATTATACACAAAAGTACACACACACACACAGGCACAAACAAAACAGCATGCGAGTACTTACTCTCACTTCGCTTATACTTAATAAAATATTCGTTAATATTAATAGGAAAAAAAAAATATTTTTAAAAACAATTATGTTTTGATGGTAAATATTTCCAAACTTTAATAATTGTCAACCTTTTTTGTTTTTTTTTCCAAATTTTGTATTTATAATCCTTGTTTTATTATTGTGTTGTCTGTGTATCTTTGTATACAGACTAGTATTATTTATGTTTTCGCTATCTGAACGCTGAAGTCTGATTATGTAACAATAAACTAAATTTTGTGGAAGACACTGTGGCCTGTAAACACAGCTTTTTTAAGCTAGCACGGGTCGCAGGGCTTCTTGATAATGTAAACTACATAATTTGAGCAAATAAAAACTATTTATTATTATTAATTATTATTAATCTAAAAAAAGGCTAATTTTGTTTAATTTTAGTTCACACGCCTGCAGCCTGTAGCAGTTATAAAAATTTATAAATGTTTGTTGTAATTTAGGAAAACGTGCTTCGAGATATAAAAAAGGTATTGGAACAGAAAATTGAAAAACGTGTTCGGATTAACGACATACAAAACAATCTCATTTATTTATAAATATTTCGCTGAAACATTTTTAAACGGTTGTCGTAAAAATAAAACAAAATTATTCAAAAACTTTGATAAGTATTACATCAAATAATTATAGTTTTTAGACAGTATTCATTTTAGTATTGATTTCAATTCACATTAACTAATATTTTATAATAGTATTTACAATACATAAACAATTTTAATGAAAAATTATTGAAAAATATATTTTAAACGTAGATTCTAAATATCGACTTTTATCTATTTATTTTTCAAATAAATATCATCTTTTTTTAAAAAAAAAAACCCATACATCACCAGCCTATGAACTGTGTATAAACCTGTACAAAAGGCGACGGTATAATTCTAAATTTATGGCTCTTTTATCAAATATCTTTAACATAAATACTTTTAGCTTTTACCAGGGTATTTTTATTGTATGCTCTATTTAACAACCCAACATGAACTAATTGTAAGATGATCAAATAGGTCCTAATAGACAAGCGTAGGCGCCCTTTCTTTTCGGTCCGTTTAATCCAAATATCCTTTTAGTGTTAATTGATATTGGTTTTCCTCTAGGGGTTATATTATATCTGACGGGTAACAGGCGTTCGTTGCAAGTTGAATCGACGAAAATGAAACTATCAACGAACCGTTAAGAGTACATGCCCAGTTCAAAGCAATAATTGTTACATTTACAAAGGTCGTCTTTATTTCTTCTGATATTGAAAATGTCTCTGACGTTGAGCAAGTGTGCAGCATGAAAATTAATTATATTAATAGTTGCGTAAAGAAAATATTGAGTCACCAATGTCACTTAGCTACGCACTTTGACCAATTACATCTACAAGCAATACCCGTGCGAAAAATTCGCAATAAATAAGTATAATAATTATCACTTTACAAAATTACAAAAATTATTTTATTTTTGTATTCTTTTATATTGGAAAACTTTTATTTACAAAAACAAAAGCAATAATAATTTTTTTAGTTATTGATGCCGGTAGTGCAAGCAATTATCTATCTATAAAATGATATATAATTTATGTGGAGTAATTGTCAGGTTTTTTTTTTCTAAAAAGGGAGGCAAACATCCTTAAACTTAGCGTATATATTATGATAAATTAGAACGTCGCGCGTCGTGTGTAATTTGTCCACTTGAAGGAAAGTACTACTTAACATCGGCGGTCACGGGTTCCCTTCTCGCTCGGAGTGGATATTTGTATTTTTACAAATATTTATTTTACGTCTGGGTGTCCTCACAGCGCCTCGGAGAGCACGTTATATATCGGCCCTAGTTGTTATCATATACACCTGATAGCGATTGTTACTTATAGTGCGGTCGATGCCCGTCAACCCGCTGTGGAATAGCGTGGCGGATTAAGTCCCAACCCTTCTTCTACGTGGAGAAAGAGGCCAATGCCTAGCAGTGCTATAGTAGTGTAGTGTAGTTAAAGGCTGAATCAATCAAATTACTTTTTTCTTTATCTTTTTTCAGACTGTTGAATTGACAGCGATGTGTCATTTTTTTTAATGCGAATTGATTATTTATTATAGTTATTATGAATACAATTTTTGAGTAGGATAAGAAACATGTCTTTTGAAATATTTGTGTTTATTGATAACCAATGCGGTTTTTTTTTAATTACTTAAATTTGTGCATTCGGAAGTTTACATATATTTTGACAATTCAGAGTTTTTATATAATAAAAAAAAATTAAGATTATGTATTGTGTACTATATTACTTTCCTGAATAATATAATGAACAGACTCGATGATGCACGACTAATTACTAGGATACGAACAATATTATTATAATGATAATTAATCTTGCCATTTTCGAGCAACATCCATCATCCCTTTCATGTTGTCGTAGAATATGATATTCATCTAGGCTCCGTGATTTAATGCGAGATACCAACACAAAAGAGTATGCTAAATCAGTCAAATAATTACACTGAATTTTACTTAATATGACAATAAGGTTTTATTCATGTTCATGAATTTCTTCGTGAATTTCGAATATAATAACACTAAATAAAGTTCTTTTTATGTTGATATATTTCTGAATATGAATAAATTAAATATTATCTGCAAAATATATTGATTATTAAAAAACTATTAGAAACAAAAATATGGCGGCAGCCGAAGCAGCCTGCCTTCATTTGATTTTGCGCGCTTTCTGTACAAGGTAATTTGTCAACTGTAATCTATAATCTATAATATATATAAAAGCGAAAGGTCACTCACTCATCACGAAATCTCCGAAACTATAACACCTACAAACTTGAAATTTGGCAGGTAGGTTCCTTATAAGACGTAGGCATCCGCTAAGAACGGATTTTACGAAACTCGACCCCTAAGGGGGTAAAACGGGGGCTGGAAGTTTGTATGAAAGTCCTATGTTTTTGAAGTAAGAGACTTGAAAATTAAAATATATGCTCTATATAAGATGAGAAGGTGTCCAAATAATTTATCTTTAGAAATCAACTCCCTTTTGGGGTTAAAACGGGGGATGGTAGGTTGACTCACTCATCACGAAATCTCCGAAACTATAACAGCTACAAATTTAAAATCTACAAGTAGGTTCCTTATAGGGCGTAAAATCCCTAAGAATGGATTTTACAAAACTCAATCCCTAAGAGGGTAAAACGGGGGTTGGTAGTTTGTATGAAAGTCCTATGTTTTTGAAGTAAGAGACTTGAAATTTAAAAATATTTTAATTTCCATTCAGGCTGCAGTATAAATAACCTATCAGGCGAACTTATAGCTACTGTATATGTCTCATAGAAACTATCAACCCCAATTAAACCCCCTTAGCGGTGGAATATCGCAAAATCCGATCTGAGCGGAAGTCTACTAACTATAATCTACCTCCCTGCTAAATTTCATCTTTGTCCATCCTAGATGGATGGATCATCCAACGGTTTTTGAGTTCTCGTGATGAGTGAGTCAGTGACCTTTCTATTATATCTATAATATATATAAAAGCGAAAGGTCATTCATCACGAAATCTCCGAAAATATAACAACTATAAACTTGAAATTTGGCAAGTAGGTTTTGTATAGGACGTAAAAGATAAAACGGGGGTCGGAAGTTTGTATGAAAGGCCTATGTTTTTAAAGTAAGAGACGAAATTTAAAATGTATGCTCTATAGATGGTGAAAAGGAGTCCAAATAATGCATCGTAATCTATATATATAAAAGAGAAAGGTCACTGACTCACTCATCACAAGAACTCAAAAACCGCTGGATGCCAATACGCCAACACGCCAATACGCCAATGCGCCAACACGCCAACACGCCAATGTGCCAATACGCCAATACGCCAACACGCCAATACGCCAACACGCCAATACGCCAACACGCCAACACGCCAATGCGCCAACACGCCAACACGCCAACACGCCAATACGCCAACACGCCAATACGCCAATACGCCAACACGCCAATACGCCAACACGCCAATACGCCAACACGCCAATGCGCCAACACGCCAACACGCCAACACTCCAAAACGCCAACACTCCAATACGCCAATACGCCAACACACCAATACGCCAACACACCAATACGCCAACACGCCAACACGCCAATACGCCAATGCGCCAACACGCCAACACTCCAACACGCCAGCACTCCAACACGCCAACAGCCAATACGCCAACACGCCAACAGTCCAACACGCCAACATGCCAACACGCCAATACGCTAATCCACCAACACGCCAACACGCCAATGTGCCAATACGCCAACACGCCAACACGCCAACAGTCCAACACGCCAACATGCCAACACGCCAATGCGCCAACACGCCAACACGCCAACACTCCAAAACGCCAACACTCCAACAGTCCAACACGCCAACACGCCAATGAGCCAATACGCCAACACGCCAACAGTCCAACACGCCAACACGCCAACACGCCAATACGCCAATCCACCAACACGCCAACACGCCAATGTGCCAATACGCCAACACGCCAACACGCCAATGCGCCAACACGCCAACACGCCAACACGCCAATACGTCAACACGCCAATACGCCAATACGCCAACACGCCAATACGCCAACACGCCAATGCGCCAACACGCCAACACGCCAACACTCCAAAACGCCAACACTCCAATACGCCAACACGCCAACACGCCAATACGCCAATGCGCCAATACGCCAATACGACAACACGCCAATACGCCAACACGCCAATGCGCCAACACGCCAACACTCCAAAACGCCAACACTCCAATACGCCAACACGCCAACACGCCAATACGCCAATGCGCCAACACGCCAACACGCCAACACGCCAACACTCCAACACGCCAACACGCCAACACGTCAACACGCCAATGCGCCAACACGCCAACACGCCAATGCGCCAACGTGCCAACGCGCCAATGCGCCAACACGACAGGACGCTAACAAAAATAACAAACCTGTTTAATAACGAACCGTTATTTGTGATATTATATCTGTCCAGGTCCCGAAGAAGCCACTTCGCCATCTAAGGATATCGTGGCAAGTTTGCCGGGAAAACTTTGTGACTCACTGATTTAAACGCGGGCGAAGCCGCGGGCACAGCTAGTTACAATATAATTATACTCTTTGAACCCATGTTATAGGATCAAAATAACTTTTCCATCATTTAGAGTTATTAATTAGTTATCATATTAGGACGTTTTTGATGTAAGGGCGATTATTAGTTAAAAAAAATTAATCACATTATAACGACATCCGTGCCGTAGGATAAAAAAGTTTCATTTCTTTTTCAAACCGTTACTACAGTTAGCGTAATAAAGAAACTTAAACAAATAAATAAACAAAAAGTTTCATTACTACACTAAGAGACAAGTTACATAAAACAGTTAAAGTCATAGCTATCACATCAGTATAAGAAGTTATTTAGGAACTGAGCCAGTAAAGGGCCTCCTGGGCCTAGCTTGTTTGATTTACCGCGCCTGAAACTAACTTGGCACTTGGCAGTAAAGTTTCATTTCTCATGTTCTTACTAGTTCACTTTGTGTCTAACAGCTTCTATTCATTGATTATAGTTTAATTTAGCTTCTAATATTATGTCTATTACGTGAATTTTATTTCTTATTTCGATACAATTTCAGTAGAGTGTTTTCAATATAATTACTTTGAATGGAATTACTTGAAATGGGTAACAGGGACGCTCAAAGCAAACATTACTTTTTTCATGATTAATTACATTATGGATAAAAACATGCAGAGCGAAACTTTTTTTTTACGATTTATGCAGCATATAAAGCTGTTGAATTAAAATTGTAAATGCTGCACGCTGTTTATGAATAATTTAATATTTATTTAGCATTCTCTTTTACTTGAAACATAACATGTGTCGAGTTTGCATTCGTAAAATTTATCGATAGTTTTTGCGGCGACTACACGATTTTGACGGTTCCATTTTCTCCTGTTAAAATATAGCCTCACATATTATGTCATTTGATGATAAGATAGCATTTTACTAAGAAAATAATTTTACTTTACATTAGAAACAGACAGTAAAACAAAATTAATTCTTAATAATATTCGTAAAGGTCTACTCGCATGTAGGTACTATATTATTAAAAATTAGTTAATTTTTCATCAACATTCTTTTTCATCAATATTTTGGGTAAGACTAACGTAATATGTTCTAGATCTTTCACTACGCGATAAACTGATATTCAGACCTCACGTTTGTGGTAAATAGTTTGAAATGGTAGAAGGCGATGGTTGAAATAGCTTTAGAAACAAGAAAAATCTTGTATATAGCGCAATTTATCTCATATTGATTCACCTTTCTTTGTACTTTCTTTTATACAGAATGTCTGGTATAAATAATGTACTAAACAAGAACTGAAGGATGAATTCAAATACATATGGATAAAAAGAGGAATTCTTCGTGTGCGGACAGAAGAAGATAAACAGAAGGCCACATATTATTATTCGTTCTCAAGAGAATGTAAAAAATCCAATGTAAAAAATCACTCATAAGTAGAAAGTTGTGCTGTGTGGCTACGGCACTAAAGAATTTAGCCACCCCCTCTCTTCCCGTGGGTGTCGTAAGAGGCGACTAAGGGATAACAAGGTTTCACAACCATCTTGGAACTTAAGAAGCCGACCGATGGCGGGATAACCATCCAACTGCTGGCTTTGAAATACATAGGCCGAAGACGGGCAGCAGCGTCTTTGGTGCGACAAAGCCAGTACTGCGGTCACCAACCCGCCTGCCCAGCGTGGTGACTATGGGCAAAACACATGAGTTCACGTTATTTTTGGCGTAAACTTATGGAGGCCTATGTCCAGCAGTGGACTGTATAGGCTGTAATGATGATGATGATGTAATGATGAAGTAGAAAGTTTACGCATAGAATTAATACATTTTTATTACAGTCATAAGTTTATGAAAATGGACACGTATTGGACGATATAGTGGAAATAAAGCACTGCATAAATCTTAAATCATTCTTAGAAAATTTTACTGAAAATATTGAATCATTATGTATTCATATGAATATTCGTTCAATTATTAAAAATTTCGCAGCACTTAAACAGTGTATTGACTGCTCAGCAAGAGCTAACTAAAGTAAATGTTTCCCATATTGCATGTAATTTTTATCAGCTTTGCGGATATAAAAAGCACGCACGGCTGCGGGGGTTTGAAGGGGTTGTAGTTTAAAATTTATTTAAAAAACGAACACTAATTTCATATTCACGAGCTTATGCTTAACACAAAACAGTGAAATCTTAATGGGATAAATCACTACGACTTCTGACTACACCGCGTCTTTGTGCTGTATATATCGCTCGCCAAGTAATAGTAACCTGTATGTATAGCCTATTTGTAAAAACTTCGAAAATTGGCGAGTCAAATTTTCTCATTGTAGAGACGTTGACTACAGAAGGTATGTGGTGGTTAAATGTTTTTTTTTTTTAATCATTTATATCAAAGAATATTTTTCATATAAAGTTTATTTTGAGCTAGGAGAATTTTGGGGTCGGTTCAGGCTACCGACTTATAAATAGGTACTGCCTAAAAGGAGGCCCTTTATACTTACTGCCCTTAATACTTTGATTGATGAGTACCTCATTTGCAGAAATACATGTGATATGTACGGAAAGTATTCATCAATTCACTTCAAAGTCACTTCTCATATGAAAATTTTTAAAACAATAAATAAATATAGAAACAATATGTCTTACTCAATGCATGTCGAGAGTCTTGAAATTGACATTGAGACAATGGATTCTCTGAACTATTGAAAGAACTCAATAAAATGTTATTGTTATATTTTTGAAATTGTTTCAAAAAATTCTTAAACAAGTATTTTATTATGTAATTAAAATATTGAATATAAATTTTTATTCAGTTTTTTTTTCACTTTATCACAATTGCGCTTATGAGTTCCGCGGTAACATCATTTCTCACCACCATGGGTGGACTGATAGAGATCTCTTAGTTCTTAAGTTCGCCCTTGCCAACATCCTTTGTAAAAATGACTTGTAATTATGTTTTTTTAAAGTGCAATAAAGAATATATGTAAATTTAATTTGAAATGAATAAAACATTTTAATATTGTTTTTCAAAGAAAAGAAAATTTTAAATTATTTAAGCAATATTTGTGTATACTTTTGTAGTTTCTATTCTACAATAAAAATATAAAAAGTCGATTTGATTTCTGATAAGAGTTTGATTTATGATCGTAAGACTGAAGCTTTTGAAGAAAGAAATATCGCCTTGTGAAAAGTTGGTACTTTCATACATTGAATCGTTACGTAGTACTTTAAATGCAAATAAATATTTTGTTAAGATTACTTGTGAAGAAGAGTTTTTGAATAAAATAGTTAAAGAAAGTATTTCTACATCATTCATTTTCAATTAATTTACTTTAATAATCAAATAATATGAAAATATATAAATAAGTTGGAGTTTTTTTAGAAAAGCCGCTTTTTATGGTGTAAGAAATAGGAAATGAAAAAGTTTTGTATAGTTCTGAATTGTACTTTTGGAGGACTAATTTAAAATCCATTATATATGTTTTATCATTGTACTAGCCGGGGTTTTAGTTTATTAAAGTTAATTCGTTTCCATTTGCCTGTTTGTTGGTTGGTTGTGTAAATGGGGAGTGCCATATGGAAACGACAATTATTACAATTTTGGTAGCTGATATGCTTTTACCGCATTAAGGGTACTTGACATCAGGGTTCAATTTATGTTGAGAACAGCTACAGGACGCAGTAAAAAATGTCTCCCCATTACGGAAGCGCATGTCGCTATCGTATTAGAATAATGATGATCTCAAACAACTTGGGAACGAGCCAAAAAAGTTTTCGGAATATTACATAAAACAATATTTTTTAACTTAAAATATATGCGAATTTCTTTATGAAATTTGTAATACAAATTTCAATGTCAATAATTTTAATTAAATTTTTGTTATTACGGGAAAATTGTTTTGTACATAAATACCATTACGAAGCAAAAAAATTCAGGCTCTACGTAGATAGTTGGAGATTTAGAATAATTCATAGGATACTTTTTATCCCGACATTCCAACGGGATTGAAAATTACACGGATGAAACCGCGTGGCCCAGCTAGTTAATAATACATTAAAATACTACAGGCATATTTTTTAAATACATTATTTGCGCTGTGTATCTCTTCTTTATATTATCTATCTATCTTTTATATATCTATCGCTTCTTTATATTTAAGCCTTCTTTTTTATTTGACGCCTTTTAGGGTAGGAAATTAAATAATTTTGAAAAGTTGCACTTACCATTAATTAAATTCCATACTGTTACTAAAATCTGTAAAACGTATCGATCCTTAAAAGTAAAACAAACAAAAAATAATTCAATACTAACTATCATATCTAATACACAGCTAAGAATTGTTGTGTACACAAAATGGCGCATTGTTGATAGAGTCTGCAGGCTTCGATACCTGTACTATAGTTTATTGACGCAATACATAAAACGAGTCCCGGGGATTATTGTTCGAAGCACGTAATAAGTCTTTTTTTTCAATCTATCTGTGCGACTGTGTAAACAGAGATGGACAGGTAAGTACAGTGTCTATGTCAACAGTATTTTTATGTAATATGATATAGGTAACGTTAAAACTAAAATAACACTTAAAACTGAGTACTATACGCTAATAATATTTTATAATGTATTAGTTGACCCAGATAATGATTTATCATAAAAATTATAAATAACTAATTAAATAATGATAAATGCTTCAGACTCAAATTATTTTTAATCACTTAGTTGTACGAAATATACCATATATAAATATAATATATAAATATAATATATAAATATTATAACGACCCGCCAGGCTTCGATGGGGTGCAATGCTGATACTAAAAATAAAATATCAAATAAATATTTGCAATGTATGCGCAAAAAATGTGTTTATTTGCGACATCACATTAGAAATCTCTAAAATTATCAGTGTTCCTCCTTTCTACTATATCATGCATGTCTTATATACAATTATACATACATATAAAGCTTCCTCTGGAATTTATTTAAAAAAAAGCCGCATCAAAATTCGTTGTGTAGTTTCAAAGATCTTAGCATACAGACACCGGGAAGCGACTTTGTTTTATACTATGTAGGATACATTGATTACATGATACATTACGCCCTTTTAATATCTATCAAATATCATTCATTCATTTCATTATATATATAAAAATTCAATTCATTATATATATAAAAAATCACAAAATTTGTTGGAATCGTTTCGTTTCGGAGGCGTGCAATCACAAACACAGTGACACGAGATTTTTAAATAACCTTTTTTGCCCAAAAGTATTAGACATTATTTAAAACTTTTATTGTAAAAAGTTTCCAACCGCAATTTCTTAGTAAATCCTAATTGAAACCTCTTCAACATCTGTAGTACTATTAAGGGTCGACGACTCGTCTTAACTTATGTAATATCCTGCTTATAAAGGTAACTTTCCAGTAAAGCTTTCCTTTACTACATAAAAACAAACTTGTTTTACATGGTTATGAATATTACTTTGAAAGAACTTTCGTGGAGTCACTATACATATATAAATTAATCGTCACCATGTACCTGTGATTATGGTCAGTGTATAATAAAAAAATACAATAAAAATATACGTTACTTCAGGGTAAGCGATTACCGTTGCCGACCCTATTCTCAATTTGCCCCCAGGAGCTTTTGTCACCTTACGCACAACAGGAATAAAACACTGCTCGAAAGCAGTATTATTTAGCTATGATCTTCTTTACGGTCGAAGTACTACCCCAGTCGGGCTGCTCCATATTTTGAGCAGGAAATTTTCTGCTGTGCCCTACCTCAGTTTAATAATATAGTTTCTTTTAATAATAATAATAATAAACCACTTTATTGCAACTAAAGATAGTATACAAAACAAACCTTAATATTAGATATTTCTTAATGAGTAAGCTCCGAATAATCAATCTGCATAGAAGTGAAAATTTATAATCTTTCGATATTATAAATCATTAAAACATTTGAGATAATCAACTATCACGTCACGTTTATATTCGAATCTAAAGGTTTATAAATTATTTTGTTATTGCCGGTTCTAGCTTTACTGCATCACGCTTGGTTCATTATCATTGTATAGACTTAAATAATCCAAAAGTTATCTAACCCAATCCATGACGTGCATAAAATTTTTACAATTGATTCAGGTATTTCAGTTGGAAAGAAATTTTCCAGTTACGAATAAATTTTTATTGATTTTACGAGTAAGTATAACGACAGTTTTCGATTTTTTACTTTCTTATGATGTCGCGCATTAACTTGCACGTAGATGCTAAGAGCATTAAGAGTTACATCGGCGTGACGAAAAAATAATGTGTTAAAATCAGCCCAGCCATATCTTGATGTGGTCAAGTGACTATTTAAGTAATTTAACCATACATATATTATATTGAGTATATACCTACAATTTGTTTCATTTAAAATTACTTAAGTTTCCATTTAAAATTCCTTAATTTACTAAAATTTTATAGGATTTCAGAAAAAAAAATATAATACAAGAATCCTAATTCAGTATTTCCTACATTATAGTAAGTGATTTTTTTAACAATTTTTTCAATGATATTTATTAATGAATATTAAACATACCTACTCTGTATTTTTTATTAATAAGGTAATCCTATGTAAAGTTAAAATTTTTACCATTAATTAAAGCAATTATACTATTTTGTTATAGCTGGTATAAATTATAATTATATTTTTGCTTCTTTTGAGATCTGTTTAAGATACATGGTATATTGATGGTGGTTTATGGCTTGCTTGTTAAAATCAACATGATTTTTCGCTTTTGACATTACAAACCAGGTCAAAAGTGTTCAAAAGCTCGAATCCATACAAGTGAAAAATTAAAATACCCGCAATATTAAAAAGCCAGTAATAATTCAAATGTAAATCTTCGAAATATAAATGCAACGTGCATTCGTTTTATGCTTATTCATACCACGTTTTACTTTTGTATGGTTTAAAATAAAATGTTTTCTTTTTGGCGTAACTTAACTTACTTACCAGTAAAATGTCACAAAGTATTACGTGCAATTCAAGCTATTGAATACTCGGTGATTTACTTAACCTTTCATTTTTATTTTATTTTTAAATATATTTGAATAAAATTTTGTTTAATGTAGCTTAAAATATTATAATTACTTTTAATATAGTTTTGAGATTGATATACGAAAAATTGGAAGTTACACAATACTTACATAAAAGTATCTTTAAGAACATTTTATTATTATTTTTGTTATTTCCATCGTATTTAGTTTTTAGCTAGCTGTGCGACTTCATCCACTTGGAATTAAAAAAAAAATGTTCAGTTCGCAGTTACAAAAAAAAGATCTAAAATAAAAGTAGCCTAAGTTACTCCTTGTTATTACATCAGCTATCTGCCTGTAAAAGTCCCGTTAAAATCGATCCAGCCGTTCTATAGATAAGCTGGCATTAACAGACAGATAGAAAGACAGACAAAAATTGTAAACAATGTTATTTTGGTATATTTACCGTGTATACATCCATATGCATTTAGTAAAAAGCGGTTATTTTAATATTACAAACAGACACTCCGATTTTATTTATTTAATATAAGTAACGCCGAGTTGCACGAAAAGAAATTAAAATTTAAGTAGTGATTAAACTAATTTAATCGTAAGAATTGTATTTTTGTGATTAAATTAGTTTAATCTCTACTTAAATTTTAATTTTCTTTCGTGCAACTCGGCGTTAGACTAGTAGTTTAACATAATATTTTTAATGACGATGAAGTTAACATTAAAGTACAAATATTTGCATCTAGAAGTGTTTAAAAATAAATATAATTATATAACGTTATTGCCACAGATTACTATGAAAGTATTTAGCTATCGAATTACAAAGATTTCTTTTTTAACCTGATCACTCTTGTGTTTGATTAAATCACGTCACGTAGATGGAAAGGGACTGATCGGGATGCAGTAACGGTTAAAATACCCCTTAAAGCTTCTTAGGATTTTGTTCTTAAATATCTGCAATGTATTAGAAACGTTGAAACCTTCATACATTTTATTAAAACATATAGTTAAAAATGTTTTTTAATGTTTACGCGAATTTCACTCATAATACTGAAAGACCTTTTTCATGCATGAAACGTCGGGCATGTAAAAACCTAATAAACCGCGATAAAATCTGAAAAAGTTCTTTCATATAGTTAAAGCTTACTCTGCATTTATTTTATTCTTACTATATTACTACTTGATCCGGCGAATACACGATTAGTTATTCAGTTAAACGATTATTATTTCAACCAGTTGTCTGCGGCAAAATTTTGAAAACTAAACACGTTGTCTTGACTGGAACATAATTTTTTTAGTAACGTTATTGTTATATTACCATTGTATCAAAAATGTCGATATTAAATTTATTTTTACGAGACTATGTCGATAAAGTATAAAAATAAAAACATTTTATATAACATTTCCGAAAAAAAACAACCTAGTAGCAGTCTGTTGTTTACACAAACTCGCGTGTTGTTAACGAACTATCGAATGCTTCATCTCTTTGTTATTATAAAAACAATCTTATGTGATGTTTTGTAGTCTAATCAAATATAGTCTTATTTAATCTTTTAAGAAAACTCTCTAATACAACTTTTACGAACATTTGTTCCGTGTCTATGTTTGTTATCTGTTATGTTTACTAGTTGATTTTTCGAATTATACTTTTTATAAGCATTTTATTCAAATTGTTGCAGTATGAAATGTAAGTAGTCGTTTTCAGATGGGCTTTAACATCATTTTTGTTTATGCATAGAGATATATTTTAGATAAAGAGAAATATGCATTAAAATGTATTTACGTTTTAATGTTTTATTTATTTACACTTTATTGTACACCAAACTAGAAATATAATAAACAAGCAATATCTATCTAATCTAATACTATTAAACGAGCAATTCTTGTATATATATATGTATATATATAATCTGAATCTCGGAAACGGCTCCAACGATTTTCATAATATTTAGTATACAGCAGGTTTCGGGGGAGATAAATCCATCTAGCTAGGATTCATTTTTAAAAAATGTCGTTTTATCCCTGTTTTTAGGGAGTGAAAAAAATATCGTTAGAATGCGAAAGTAAATTTCGCATTTGTCAAGTTAGTTGCAATAGCTCGGTGGGAAATCGGTCGGTCGGGACCAACCGAGAAGATCATGGTTCAAATCCCCATGTCCCTGGTCAATTTTTTTTCTTTTTCTTTTTCTAATTGCACTGGTTATTTTTTATTTAAATAGGCTGTTCCTACTTTTTTATTTATTATGTCGGTAAAATCGAAAAATATTATTCATATTTTATCATTATTATTTTTTAATTATTTTTCATTTTTGATTTTTTATATTTATTTATATTTGTTATTATTGTCGGTAAAAAAATATGATTCATATTTTATAAATATGTAATTCGTATTTAAATATGATTTTCAAAACAAACACGATTTGTTGGAGCGCCTATCAGTTTTGAGAAGCAATTACTCTCAATTTTGTAATTGTGTATTTTATATCAATTTTTAATTTATCGTTATTTTTTATTTTTATTTTGCTTTAATTCATTATTAATAATTGTGACGCGGCGTTGGCGCAACGGTTACAGACATGGATTGTACCTGTTGCGCTGGCGGTTGCGGGTTCGATCCCCGCACATGACAAACATTTGTATTGGCCATACAGGTGTTGTCGTGGTCTGGGTGTTTGTGCAGTCCTTGTGGGTCTCCCTACCGGAGAGCATTTTAAGCCGTCGGCCCCGGTTGTTATCATGTATACCTGATAGCGATCGTTACTCATAGTAGGGAATATATCCGCCAACCCGCATTGGAGCAGCGTGGTGGATTAAGCTCTGATCCTTCTCCTACATGGGGAAAGATGCCTATGCCCAGTAGTGGGATATTACAGGCTGAAGCGTAGACAAATATTTGCTTAGACATTATTAAATTGTGTTTGCAGGCAAACGAAAAAAAATCGACTTCAATTACATCGACAAGTAATACAATGTAGGTGCATGGAAAAATAGTCAAGAAATACGCAATATCAAAGATTACTCCAAAAGTTGTAATCAGATCTCGATGAAATATAACCACATGATAAATATCGGCTTTCGATTAAGTTAAAAATCATCAGAATCGGTACACCCAGCAAAACGTTATGCGGATTTTCCAGAGTTTCCCTCGATTTCTCTGGGACCCCATCATCAGATCCTGGTTTCCTTATCATATTACCACACCAGGGATATCTCCATTCCAACAAAAAAAGAATTATCAAAATCTTTTCATAAACGACGAAGTTATCCCCGAACATACATTTAAAAATATATATACATATATGTATATACTAGCTGTGCCCGCGGCTTCGCCCGCGTTGAAATCAGTTTGTCACAAAGTTTTCCCGGCAAACTTCCAGTGAAACTCTCATCAAAATCGGCTTTGCCGTTCCGTAAACCTTCCTCTTGAAGCCCTGTCTCCATTTGTGAAACCGCATGAAAATCCGTTAAGTCGATTTTGACGGAATCGATCACATACGCTTTTGGGAACGTTGTTTTATAATACACTAACTGTTGCCCGCGACTACGTCCGCGTGGTTATGAAGATATGCATTACTATTAAGATGCTTAACGCAAATTATTTTTTTATTTCAGTCACTTGAAATGCTTATCACTCTGAGTAACTTTTTCAAAGGCACAATTAAGTATAATTTAATAGTTATTTTTATAAAACCTCTCTATATACCACATTTTTAGTTTTATTTTCAGGCTGCAGTATGAATAACCTATCAGGCGAACTTATTGCTGCTGTATATATTTCATACAAACTATCAACCCCAATTAAACCCCCTTAGCGATGGAATATCGCAAAATCCGTTTTTAGCGTACGTCTACTAACTATAATCTACCTTCCTGCCAAATTTCATCTTTGTCCATCTTGGATGATGGACCATCCAGCGGTTTTTGAGTTCTCGTGATGTCAGTCAGTGAACTTTCTCTTTTATATATAGATTACGATGTATTATTTGGACACTTCCTCGCCATCTATAGAGCTTGCATTTGAAATGTCAAGTCTCTTACTTCAAAAACATAGGACTTTCATACAAACTTCCAACCCCCGTTTTACCCCTTTAGGGGTCGTTTTTCATAAAATCCGTTCTTAGCGGTTGCTTACGTCTTATAAGGAGCCTACCTACCAAATTTCAAGTTTTTAGGTGTTATAGTTTTGGAGATTTCGTGATGAGTGACCTTTCGCGTTTATATATATTATAGATTATAGATAGATAAGATATATATGTATATTGAGTTTCCTCCGGCCGGATTGAGTAACCTCCTCCTCTTTTGAAATCGGTTAAAAAAGACTTCGTCCAAACCGGCAGCGAATCATTTTAACTCTCTCTTCTACTACTAATATTTCACGATTTACTAAAAATACCGAGCGGAGCTCGGTCACCCAGGTACTTAACAATAATTAGTAGAAAATGTATCAAAAGTGGTTTTATGTTGGGAATTAAAACACAAAATGAAATAAATCAATTCCATACATTCTGTCGAATATCAAACACGTCTATATGCCCTATATAATGACTGCATTGATCTATAAAAGGGTTTTTTTATGGATCAATGAATAACTGTGACAATGTTTGTTATCAGTGGGATCGAACCGAAGACCGCTACGCCAACCTGTCGTCATCAAGAAAATTATTAAATTAAAACCATTTTTAATTTGTATGTTATATATTGTGGTAACGTGGATAAGTAACGAGAAATAATTTATGCGCATTAAATATTTTTTTTTACGTAAAAAATACTTCTTAATTAAAAATCTACAAGTTGACGAAAACTTGGACTGTAATAATATCCATTAAAATATTGAAGTAAAAATTCTTTCAAGTCAATTTGAAGGTTAAGAATTTGAATCTCTTAAGACAAGACATTGAATTTGCTGAGACATAGAAGAGGGCTTGAATATTATTTCTGAAAGTCACAAGGTATTCTTTTTTGGCTATAATGAGGTAGGTATACATTCTATGCTCTTAACCTTTAATTCTGGTAACTTATTTAATATAATTAAATTCAATTGATTTAAAATTTTATCAATTAATTTTGTAACATAATATTGTCAATTTCTCTATATTAATTTAACTTAATTAATTTAACTTAACTTACTGGTATTTAAAGAATTTTAGTTATGTGATCTTTACTCCGTATAAATAATAAAAAAGAAATAATCCGTATTTCCGCTTAATTTAAATTATTACACCTTAAAAGTCAATAACAATTTATCAAATCATGGTTATCTTTTATCATTTAGTAGCTGATCCGGTGAACTTTGTATCATATTTTATTTTGCGTAAATATGTTGATTTTTTTTAAATTTTTTTTTTATATACTTGTCCTGACGATAACGAATACAACAAAAAATAGTTTGATATGATATTAAAAATTGTTTGGAATTTTTGATATGATATTAAAAAATGTTTAGAATTTCCTCATGTGTGGGTAACATAAAAATAAATCATACGAATCAAAAATAGTATGGTATCGTCTCCTGTCATTGAATTCATTGTAATGTGAAACTTTGAATAGTTACGAGTGCTGTAAAGGACTCACTATAGACAGCGTCACGGTCGCTTAGACCGAATATAAAATCATCATATCAAAAATTTCGATCTAGCGGGTACATCGTTCCATAGCTTAATTGGCTAGAGCGCCGAGACGGTCAGTCGGAGACGCGGGTTCGAACCCCGCTGGAGCGGTAAATTTTTGATATGATATTAAAAAATGTTTAGAATTCCTAATGTGGGGGGGGGGGGGGGGTAACACAAAAATAAATCATACGAATAAAAAATAGTTGACCAAGTTGGTGTAGGTGTTTCGAAATTCCCAGGGGAAATTGCAATGCAAATGCAGGGGAATTTGGATGGGGGAATGGCACTCGCCTAGTTCCAGCGAGTGGTAGGGGTCTTAGGTCCTGGACCCCTGTGGACCAAAACTGGCGGACGGATGGGGCGGGTGGTTCGGTCATCCGTCCTGTGGAGCGAAAGCGCGGTGTGGCGCGAAAGCGCGGTGTGCCGGCTGGGTTGCGCTGGCTTCCTAGAGCTTTGCTCGGTTGCTGGTGCAATCCAGCAGACCTGATGTGTGAGGGCCGGGCTGTGCTGGCTCTCTGGAGCTTTTAGCTCGGTTGTCGGTGCAGTCCGGCGGATCCGAGGGGTAGTTGCTGGGTCGCGCTGGGCTTCCTGGAGCTTTGCTCGGTTGCTCAGTGTGGTGCATCCGGCGTTAGAGGTCCGGCGGGCCTGACCCCCAATGCCGTGTAGTCTGGCGTTTGAGGTCAGGCCTGCGGGAGAGGGAGGACGCTCCTGGACATGTGTCCCAATTCTGCAGACGGTAGACCCTTACGTGGGGTGACCGGTTGGGGGGTCGGAGGACCTTCGGCTGGCTTGAGACCCCACAAGTCGTCGAGAAGGGTGGTCTTGTGGGCGCCGCCTCTCTCTGGGGCAGGGGGCCGGATTTTTTCTTTCGGGGCGGCCGCCGGGGCAAGGTAGTGCATGCTAGCGCGACCCCATCTCGCAAGAGTCTCTCCTCCGGTGCCCCCTCACCGAAGTGTGTCCATGAGGATTTTCCCCATGTTAAAAAAAACAAAAGGTGTTTCGAAATTATGTGCGTTGATATAGATATAAATTTTGGAAATTGATATTTATATAAGACTCTTGATATACTGAAACAGTTAAATACTTATGAATTACGTGAGATATACGGTACATGTATTACGCTTTTAATTTCATTATTGTTATAAATTTCTCAGTTGAATGAAGCTTTTACATATAATTATTTTAAGCGTAAGATCAAAGAACTCAGTTGTAATTGGGTTTGAAAGGATAAATCGAAAATGTTATATTGTTGATTAAATTAAATGAAACCTTTTTTTGTTACAATTCAATGAAATATATCTAAATTAATATAATAAATATATTTTACGTGATCCCATCTTTTTTAGTAACCTATTAAAAAAAATATTCTGCTAAAAATCTGTAACAGCCCAACTGGGGAAGTACCTTGACCTTAGAGAAGGTTACACCTAAATAATACTGCTTTCAAGCAGTGTTGTGTTCCTGTGCTAGTTAAGGTGACCACAGCTCCTGGAGGGATTGGGGTCAGGGTCGGCAACGAGCTTGTGATGTTCCTGGTGTTGCAGGCGTCTACAAGCTACGGTAATCGCTTACCATAAAAGAAAGGTAACATAGTGTCTTTGTTGTAGATAACAGCCGATTTTTACTACACGAATTTTACTTCATATAATTTAATTAGAAAGAATTTCGCATTTATACAGTGTTAAATGTTCCTTAAATGGTATTAAATCGCTAGCAAAATTCTCATTAATCAAGATAATAAAAACTTAGGTAAGATATATATATAGGAATATTTATGAAGAAAGTTTATTGTCTGTTTCTGTAATAAACGTAATGATAATAATTTATGTGCTTTAATAATTTATTTATATTGGGTGTCTCAGCAAAAATGCACTTTTACATTTTAAAATAAAAACACGTATTTTTTGAGATAGTTATGATTTTTTTATTGAATCGTAAAGAAGACATGTCCCAATTAAGTATGGAATAAGATTGTCTTAATAGTCTCCACGGCTTTGAAGACAGGCCTATTCTTTTTTCATGAAATTTTCCATGACTTTTCACAGAGATGTGGCCTATATATCATGTGGTGGATCTTTGATTAGAGCCCAGGAATCGTTTCTTGTAAACCCAAAATTTCACAAAACTAAAAAAAAACGCACGGCGATAAATTGCATGATCTTGGTGGTCAGTTAACATTAATTTCCTGGGAAAATATATATTCTTATAATAATAATTTGTTCGGGAAATCGTTGCTGCATAAATTAATTGCTTTATGCATGGTGTGGTAGGTGGTGCTCTCTTGTTGAAATCACGCGTTGTTTTGATCTACGCCGTCCAGTTGAAGCCACAAGAACTCCGTTATCATGTTCCTGTAACGAATGCCGTTCACAGTCAAGGCAATTTTAGCCTCATTTTCGAAAAAGGAAGGCCAAAGCAACAAAAAAGCTCACAAGGCAGATGCTCGTTGTGGGTGCATTTGTTTCTAATGGATTGTATAAGAGTTTTCTGAGCCAATGACAATTTTGTGTATTCACGAAGCCATCCAGATGAAAATGTTCTTCGATGGACAAGATAACTTTTTACAAAATTGGCATTGACTTCACTTTGCTCCATTACAGATTGAACGAATTGCCGGCACTTTCCATGATCTGTTGGTTGAGATCCTGAGTAAGCTGAACTTTGTTCGTATGAGGTAGAGTTCTTTTGTCAAAATTCGCTGCGTAGTGTTTCGTGAAATTTAAAGTTGTTGAGAACGATGCCGAAATAATTTTTTTGGTTTTTCGGTGACACTTGTTTATAGCAGCAATGTTTTCAAGAAACTGACCGGTACGTTGATGCCCACGACTTTTACTGTCCATAACCGATCCACTTTATTCAAATTTTTTGACCATTCTTCAATGGTGGTCAAAGTTGTTGTTAAATTATGTACACTTTATTGACTGAAAATTCTTCGAAGTTTACGAGCGGTCTCAGTTTCCAAATTTTTAAAAGAAGTTTTCACAATTATAACGCATTGTTCTTTCGTAAAGCACTCCAAATTCAATGAATGACACTAAATTTGAAAAGTACACCTTTGCTGAGATACCCGTTATTCGATATAAGTTGATGTTTTCATCTTTTACTTCGGTTTTATCATTTTATTTTTAAAAACACGCATCTACATATTTAGAAAATAATTTAATCACATTACTAATGATCTTATAAGTAATATTTATCTGATGTTTATATTTATATATGTCCTCTACAGTAAATTTTATAACACATGTAAAGATTATATTGCATAACTAGCTGCCCTCTCACCCACGAAGTTTTCAATCTCGTGCGAAGGGCGGAATAAAAAATAGGTTATAATATGTTACTAAGTTTCCTAACAAACAATAAAGTAGTTTTGCGTACTTGATTCGCAAAACTTTCATTTAATAATATTACTAAGATAAAACATAAATATAATATTTGTTTCAATATTTATTTTGGGTGATGGTTTTGATAATTTGGATAAATCAGTATTGAGGATAACATTTCTGTATTCGTCTTTATTAAAGCTTAACAAATATGCCGCGGGCGTTGAATGAATTACGTAAACATTTTGTGTTTAGTATTAATACGGTACCAGCTGAAAGAATCATAACATACATACATTATTTAATGTTAAAACGTATAAATAGAAACCGGAAATCTTTTTGATCAGAAAATTTTGTAACGATGAGTATATAGATGCGGAGCAATTGAATAAGCTTAAGCGTATTCAAAATTAATGTATCCGATTCATATTTGGTCTCCGCAAATATGTGATATTTCCAATTTTCGCAAAAAACTCAAGTGGCTCCCAATTCGCCTTCGCAGGAATACTCACATTCTCAGGCTATTATACTGCATTATGTTTAATCTGACAACTCCATCTTACCCAAAAGAACGGTTTAAATATCTAAATGAGTTACATGAACGTAGTTTACGGTCGAACAACAATCTACTTCTTGAATTCCTTCTCATTCCTCTACTTTCTACACCAAATCCTTCACCGTACAATCTGCTCGACTTTGGAATTCTTTGCCCTTGTGGATGAGACGTTCTCAATCTCTTCCTATTTTTAAGAAATCCGTTAAACTACACTTTTTCAAAATAAATGGGATTTTTATAAAGTTATACTCTACACCTACACCGTCAATATATCATCTCCTTTGCCCTAAGGTTGCCTGGAAGAGATTGCTCTTAAGCAATAAGGCCGCCTTTTGTACATTTTTTTCTAGAAATTATTGCTAATGTTGCTTAGTTATTTTATTTGTTTGGTGTACAATAAAGTGTAAAATAAATAAATAGATTAATATATAGAAGATCTGCCTTGAAAATGACTGTGATCTAGTTGAAGAATATAATAAAATATTTATTTTATTAGATGTACCGATGTACATGTATAAAAAAGTCGCTTAATCTGCAATGGAACGAGCTATGCTTGGGGTTTCTCTCAAATATAGGATAAGAAATATAACTATCGCACGCAAAAAACACAGTTCCACTACCACCTTGGAACTTAAAAAGCCGACCGATGGCGGGATAATCATCCAACTGCTGGCTTTGAAATACACAGGCCGAAGACGAGCTGCAGCGTCTTCCACCCGCCCGGTCACCAACCCGCCTGCTCAACCCTCATTTTTGGCGTGAACGAGGCCTATGTCCAGCAGTGGACTGTGATGGTGATGATGATGAATGATGATTAATTATATCTAACAATATTAAACGTTTTTTTGTTATTAGATTTTATTTCTAAGATACACATATATATATATATATATAGTAAAAATTATTATGATTGTTATACATATATAAGTGTATAAAAAAATACTTACCATTTATGATTAAGGTTAAATTTAAAGAATTTCTAAAGTGTAATAACAATGAATCAAAAAAGGGCTCTGTGTTGGCTATTGTGTTTTCGTCTTCTATTGTGTGGTTTTGGTTCGGTCTACACTTTTATTTAATCTTGTTTTTATACCAGTATTTATTGTTACTGAAACCGTTTCAGATTTAATTTTTTACTTTGTTATGAATAGTGACGATAGAGCCAACATAGTCAGACGGTTTAGTAGAGTATATAAAATGTAATCGATGATTGTTAGTTGAAATCCTAGAAAGCATCGCTGCCTTTGAAAATGTTTAATTGTTTTTAAATTAGACAATTTAGTAGTTAACCTATCCCTGTATTATAGTGATTATCAGAGCATAATATAGTCAATGAATATCACGTTTTTCAGTTACTAGAAGGTCTGTATTCTTGACACTGTTAGTATTTCTGAGAACTTCAAAGATAAGGCAATTATAAATTATCCCTTCTTATGAAGGATTTACTTAAACGTTTTAGTTAATCTTAATGATGTAGTTGCTGTGCAAAAGCGTCCTAAATAATTCTCGATTATTCCATGCGACTAGTTTACTACGGATTTTATTAACTAGAGAATTTCCGTGTCGTTGGTGGAATTAACGGCAAAGTTCAAAAACTTTCGTACTGTGTGTAGTGACTTAGAGAGCTTAGCTCACTCACTTAACGGGGCAAAATACCTTTTCAGCGCCCCGTCCATTCGAAAACTATATAATATGTCAAGCAATTTTTCGTTTTGCGGATCTTTTGACGCCCCTTGGCCCATCTCGCTATACCACTGGTAGCAAATTTTAGGAGACATATTTAACGCATATTTAAGCTAACCTTAGCAACAGTTTGAAAGTCTTAAGAACATTTCTCTGTTAAATAGAGCTAAATGACTATCAAGATAGATCTAATTTTCTAGTCTCATTTGTTTTAAGCTTTAGATTAGAAAGTTTCTAACAAACGAGAGTATCGGCTATTAGAGATTAATCCAGAACATAATGGTATCCTATTTGTTTCTCTCCAGATACATGTATCGCGTGTGTGTTGACTATATTAGGTATTAGTAAAAATTCTGAAACATCTTAGGGCGGAGTTCACCGACTTTTAAAACGGCTGTTTATCAGTTAAACAACTGATTAAATCATTTTTACTGTTCACCATACGTTAACCAGTGTTTACAGCCCTTAAACAGCCGATTACTATAACCGAACTCTACAGCATTGTTTAACCGTCGATCAATGCCATATTCGGACATCTGCTCAACAGATTCTGCTGTGACTTTACAATAGTTGCAACATTTCGTTATTAGTTGAAAGTTTTTGGTAAGAGATAAACACGCAGTCAGTGTTCAATTTCAATTTATTATTTGATAACTATCAAGACTTTAGGCCTTCTTGAAAATCTAGAAAATATAGAGACCAAGACAAGGAGACCTAGAGTACCTGTTTCAAATGCGCCGTAATGATTACGAAGAATACAATGATTCCTCATTTAAAACTAGATTCCGTTTGTCAAAATCATCGCTTGAAAAATCGTTTGTTCTCTTTTTTAAAGCTGCCATTTTTCAAGTAAACCGTAATTTAAAAATTAAACACTCATAACAGAACAAAATAATAATCAACACAGAGAATGTTAACACGTGCAAAGAAATAATAAAAAAAAAACATTTGACAATGGCAGCGCCGTGACGTTATTACCCATCCAAATTGGACACTACATGCTAACGTAACAGTATCCAATGCGTTCTCGAACTTCTCAAGTTGAAAGCGTTTTATTTTATGCTACTAACTATAGATGGCACCAAAACTCGTGTCGACTAAATAAAACTATGTGACTTCCCTAATGAGTAGACTTATAGCATTCATTCATTAGTGGTTCATTCGCTGTGAGCGTATGGTGATTGCCTGATTTAGTAACCACGGTTAAAATATTCGTGATGAACAGTGAATACTTTACCGGGTGCATAACCGATGTTTAGGAATTCATCGGCCGATTACTCAAACATTGGTTAAACGATAGTCGGTGAACTCCGCCCTTGGCGTCCCTTAGCAGAGATTATTAGACAGTCGCCAGAACCCCATATCATGTGAAGAGAAAAATAAATACATGACCAGACACGTGTTCTATGGGTTCAACAATAGAAGACCATAAACTGACAACGCCTTACAACTAGACTTGATTCATTATCTATTTATTTATTATTCAGTACTATTTGTAACGTTTTAGTATTTATATGTATGATACGTTTTATTCAAAACTTTAATTCCTTATATATTTATAATTTTTATAGCATTACTAGTGCATTTCCGTTTTACGTACCATCAAATTACGATCTTGGAAGAGTTTATTTGCTTGTAAATAAGATTCAACAAAACTCTCCCTTAATGCAAAACGAATAGCTTCAGTCCTTAACGCGTAATGTAGAGTAACGAACAATGCTTTTCAATCACCGCCGTTTTCTTAAGCCCAACTGCCCTTTTTTTTATTCAAACCGATAGAGATTAAAATGAAATATTGTTTCTTAAAACCTTCACTTAAAGTGGGTAAACTGAATTGCTTAGTTATCAAATAGTCGTTATGAATATTAAAATAAATGAAATATGTAAAAGTAAAATATAAGATGCTTTATTTGATTTTATTTAAAATTATAGTGTGATATCTTTTCCAGGCCCCAGTTTTAGACCACCTATTAAGATTACTTGAGTGTAAAAGCAATGGGTTCCTTTAAACAATGCATATTAAACAAATTGTTAACAAAAGTAATCATCTAAACCGGCGCTTGCGAGCCTCATTTTCGTTTTATTTAGTATTTCTATACCATACATATTTTATAATAGCCGTACTCGTGACTTCGTTCGCATGGGATATTTTATCTGGATACTTGTTATTTTTTTAACAACGTGATCCTGACCCCGTTGGGAATTGTACCTATGATGGTATGTGACCTCGTTTATCTTATTTTAGCCATTACAAAGACTGTACAGATATATAGAGAAACATTTAAAAACTTTTTTAATTAGTAAATAAAAAAAAAACTAAAAAAAAACTCAAGACTTGACAAAAAACAGTACAAAGCTTGACTGAGGTAGGGCACAGCAGAAAATTTTTAGCTCAAAATATGGAGCAGCCTGACTGGGGTAGTACCTCGACCTTACAGAAGACCACAGCTAAATAATACTGTTTTCAAGTAGTATTATGTTTCTGTTGGTGAGTAAGGTGACCAGAGTTCCTGGAGAGGGATCGGGGATAGGGTCGGCATTGCGCTTGCGATGCGTCTGGTGTTGCAGGCGTCTACGGCGTAAGCTACGGTAATCGCTGACCATGATGTGAGCCGTTTGTTTGCCGATCTAGTTATATATATACAATAACAATTTTTGGTATGCAGAATGTATTATTTTAATTTTATTTGTTTGTGTACTATTTATATATTTTAAGCGTAAATAACTATATGTGCTTTAAAAACAGATATATTGATATCACACAGAGACACTTTAATTTTATTTAGATATATAAATACTTATTTTACTGAAAACATAGTTATGTAGAAGTTATGTGTCAGAAGAATTGAGAAAAAATCTATCGCAAACAAAACTTGAGCAGCAGCATTTTTCTAGGTATTAAATGTCACGTGAGAGATACTCATCAATCCGAGTGCCCGTCATTCATTAAGCGAGTTGAAGGCCGTGATATACAGTTTTTCACGACTACCTTGGGAATAGTGAGTATTTCGATAAAAAATATATTCCTTAAGCAATTTTTTATATAGGAAAGATTAAGAGTACTTCGTTATAAAAATGAGCGCGTATACGATAACGAATAACAAATATAGTATATGTCATTAAAATAAAACATGATATAAATATCTATATGTATACTAATGTTATAAAGAGCTAAATTTTCTAATTTTGTTTTTTTATAGCTTTTTGTAAAGCTATACTATTTAGGAGTGATATAGGCTATATTTTATTTGGTATTAAACAAAAAAATTAGTGAAAAATAATAGTACATGTAAATCAAGTCGGAGAAATGCGAGTGAGATGAAAACTTTAATATATAATTGCATCACAAAAATAATAATTAACGCCCAACGAAGTGGGCACGGGTCGGCTAGAATTCATATAAAGTGTGATTTATATACTCCTATAATAAAGAGTATAATGATATGAAAAATCGAATGAGGTCAAGAGGAAATCAGAACGCGTAAACATGATACATCTTTACTTTGTATTGTTTCTCATATTTATTGTTTTTATTGCATACAAACAACGTTTGATAAGTTATACCTATTTAGGACGATAATTTTTCAAAAACTAAAAGTCGTATTTTCGGAGTTATTGCTTTGCTAGAAGTTTTGGTAGGTTATCGTTCTTATATTTAGATATTTTTAAGAGAAGTTTTGTGAAGTCAAAGATTTTAGTTCAATTCTGTTCTTGATTTAAATACAAATTAAAAAGTCGATTCATCAATCGTTAAGAACTGTGGTTTATGGCTTTACTTAACTATAGTTTATTTTGTAAACTTCATTTTAACTGCGTAAATTTTCACTTTAGGTATACACGTACGTTGCATTTCTGCACTTTACTTACAATGTGACTGAAAAGGGTGGAGATATGGTATTAATCATAACTATGGCCTCTATGCTCTATGGTCACGTAAGGGAAAGTATTCATACGACTACCCGTAGTCTTTCCTAAAACCTCACCTCATCTTCAAATTTTCAAATAGTAATTCAGAAGTATTGTATTAAAAATATTTTGGCTTATGTTTGTCTTTATTAACGGTGCTAGCTGCGTGACGCCTAGAATGTGAAGTGACAACAAGTGAAAAAAATATTATAAAGAAGAAAAAACCCATGTAAAATATTTTAAAAGGAACTTAAATTAACTAAACAGAAGTTTCTTTTCTTTTACTCACATTTGTTTTTCATCTCAATCATCTTCAACGAACACGTTCCCAGCATCAATCCACTCAGACATATCGTGATCACGGGCGCGATAGTAACAGGATTTTCCTCAGACATGATTATTTCCTCATCATCGATGGGTTCGACATCTATCTGCTCCACATGACAAACAAGACCTCCTGTAGAGTCTCCTGGAGAGAACCCGTAGAGGTCGCACGCGAGGCACTTTGTCTACTGCACCATGCACGTTTTTTCGATGGTTTAGCTCGAAAAAGTATGAGATATTTCTAGGAGATATTGACTACGTTATAAAAACCTACGAAAACCCTCTCCCCGGCCCTGACTCCAAGTCAAAGATCCAAGATTCTTACTGAAAGTAGAAATAATCCATGACTTTATATTTTTTAAATTACTGAAAATAAGACATCAGCATTATGTCAAAACACGGGAAGTAATTCTAAGAAAAATAAAACTGAAAATAATAAAAATATATCAGTAATTCCATTTAAATTATTGTGTTCACAAAGGTATCAGATTATTTTTAGGGCGAGGTACTCGTGTTTTTTAATAAAACTCTAGTAACACTTACACCTACACATTTTTATCGAGGGGCATGTTAAAAATAATTCCAATTGTACCTATAAGGTATTAACAAATGATTTTTTATAAACTTTTGTTTTAGTAGGATATAACTGAATTCTGTTTGTAAAAATACACATCTCTTGAAAATCTTTCGTCTTGATCGAGCACTGTACTACACGGATCGACAGTTAATACACGGGTAATTGATATATTTGAGGCAGTTAAGTATTATTCTGCGTGGAGGGTAGAAGTGATATTTATGTATATACTTATACGATATATATAGAACATTAGGTTATACAGAAGATAATTGAAAAAAAACCGACTTAATTCATACTGACCATATACAACATAGGTAGACCAAAAAATAGTCAAGTAAACAGGCATTAGAGATAACTCAAAAAGCGCTATTCAAATCAGGCCACGAAACAAGTACCAGTTTTTGATTACAAAAAAAATCATCAAAATCGGTCCACCCAGTAATAAGTTCTAAGGAAACACACATAAAAAATACCGTCGGGTTGAAAACGTCTTTTTTGAAGTCGCTTAAAAACTACAGTGGCAACCGTTTTTGATAAGATTATCGCAAAAAGACTACGTTAACATTAAATAATATAAATTTAAATTCTTAATCGCTGACCCGACAGACTGTCCTGTCTTACCTATGAATATTGAATTACAATTGGTATAATTAATAAAAAGAATATTAAAAAAGTGTTTATTATTCTAATGCTTTATGATATACTACATCTTAGTTTTTTTTTTTTTGCGCGTATATAAATAGTTTTGTTGGTATTCCGACACGGGAAGAGACGACATATAACTGACCACGTGAAAAATATGGATTTTTAAGATTGATGCCACAAATACTTAGTGACTGCCCTTGAGATTTATTTATCGACATTGCAAATGCTAGCCGCACTGGAAATTGCAATCGTTTAAAGTCTAATGGCATGTCGTTCGGAAACAAAGGAATCCGTAGAATCAAAACGTCTTCGCCTTTGTGTCGCCGTGTTCCGCGCATTTTTCTTAATTTTTTCTTTCATACGAACTTTCTCTTGACAATAACAGACAAAAGAAAAGAAAAAAGAATTAGCGAAATCGGTCCAGCCGTTCACGCGTGATGGCGTGACCAAGGGAAATAGGGAGTCATTTTTATGTATATAAGATCTGAGTATCTTTGCAATTGAATATTTGTCACGAATATCAGTTGGTTATTCAAAAGCTGTTGATACTGATGCGGAAAAAACGTAATAAATATGTTATATATATTAGCAATTTTATAGTAATCAAAGTTTTTTCATGTCACACGCACGGTCGTGTACGTGATTGAATAACATGCCATAAATGTGGATTAAATTTCGTCATATTCTTTTGTCGCATAAGTAATAAAAATAGATTTCTTTGATATTTTGTACGTCTAACTATCTCCAAGCTAAGTTTTTTTACAATCTCATGAACAAATACCAGTCTACGAACGCTTTATCATTATAAATCTCTGCATTTTATAATTTAACGATTTTATGGTATGATATCGTTACAATATTGAAAGAAGATGTTTGTCTTTGTACGCATATGAGATACTTAGTAAATTAAAGTATAAAAATATGTGAAAATAAGTAGTTTTTTAATTTTTTATTTTAAAACCTGATAGCTAGCTGTCAAGTATCACATTTATTTATATCAATTAATTTGAAACTTGAACTGTTTTAAATCTATCATCATCATATCAGCTCTCGGACGCCACTGCTGAAATACCCATGCGAAGCCGGGGTGGGATGCCTATGATGATGATGGGATAGTATTTTATAAAATTACAGTCTGTAGGAACATTTATAACGAACGGTTGTATTACTCGATATTGATCGATACACTTTTAAAAATGTAAGAAACACAGTTATTGTCGATTTCGTTTGATTAATTTTCAATTGACGACTCAGATAAATTATAATTTTATTTGTTATTGTATAGCCATTAAATGAATGGTTTGTTGCGACCTTGATTAAATAGAGTTTCCATTACTAAGATAAACAAATTGTAATTCCATGAAAGTAACTTTCGTTTTTCCTTCAATCAAATTTTGTTCCAGTATAAAATATCCATAAATAGGTTTTTGGCTGTCGATGTCCCAATGAATTGTAAGTAATCATGAATTTATAACAGATTCCGGTTTTGTACAATGGGGACCAATAATCCTTCATCTGCAACAGTACGCAGGTATAATTCTCGTACGAAATGGAAATTTATGTTACTATTCCCTTTGTTTGCCTGTAATATTCAATTTAGTTCACAACCTCTACCGCAATAATTCTCCTTTGTGTCAACTTTGTTCTAAATCTTTCGATTATCGTCAACGTTTTTGTGTCCTCTCTAGCACAACTGAAAGCGATACTAATAGTTGAAGTTAAAATCGAATGGAGATTTGTGTTTATATAACATTGTGTTGGTGGTGTTTCGCATGATTTTCACCTTTGTCATTGCGAGTATGCTATGCCGTCTACTCCGTTTATTATCACAAATATATAGTACAGTCGTAAGTTACCTTTGACTTGTTTTCAGGTGTCGCACAATTACAAGTTGCAAGACCCAAATTGTGGTGTCTCTAGTACACTGTATCAGGAAAGAGTCAATGTTTAGCATGAAATTAAGCGTGGCGTAAGTATATCAGAAGTGGTTAAATAAACCCAAAAATCATAGCATAAAGTATATTTAGGTAACATGCATACATATATCTATACACATAAATGAACGCTCACGACAGACTCAATCAATCACCACTTAATAGATCAATCGAGGCGTTAATTAATTACCTAGTTTTTTGTTATTTGTTACTGGCTTTTATTAAATGATTAACGCTAGGAGAAAAAAAACTAGTACATGTAAGCACAACATGAGTGGAAGGCTAGATATCTCTGGAAAATGTTTTCGTGATGATTAATAGTAATAATTATAGTAATTTGCAAAAGTAATAACGTCTGTGTATGCTTTTTACTGATATGAACATACATTTATGGTCTTATTTTATATATTACTGGTGCGTAATCATCTGAATGCCTTTACGTTATATTTTTCTTTTTCATATCCTTTCCTAATGGCTGTCTGTATGAGATAGCTCTTCTAGCGATTTTTTCGGCTAATGTTTATAAAACTCGTTCTAATGCGCAATAAAGAACATACATTTTTATTGTTATTATATTTTAGAGCATGGAGAAAAATGTGAAATAAGTATTTCTTTATAAAATCTAAATTCTTATCTAGAAGGAGGACAGTGGTAAATAGATAGATATCCATTTAAGTGGGAGATTATATGAAATAGCTTTGTGTGTCAGTGTTGGTTTACGACTAAATTTTGTACGTTAAGCGAAAATCTTTATTACTCCTTATTTCTTGTTGAGCAAGTCAAACTGATTATCGAAAAAATAGTCCAAACAGCGCGTGGTATTTCTTCATAACGCAATAAAAAGGGCGATCGAGTTTCTGGCAAGCTTATGGTATATATATATATATATACAGAGCCGTTTGTCTTTTCTCGTACATCAAGAGTTGCAAATATCTATACAAATATTATAAAGAGGTAAAGTTTCTAACTTTGTTTGTTTGTAGGGCGTAATCTTCGCAAATATTGATCCGATCATGAAAATTTTTTCACTAACAGAAAGTATATTTTTATATAAAAGTATTTAGGAAATTTAGTATTTTAGAAAATAACAAATACTGTAAAATAAAATAAATCAAACAAAATAATAATAATTCAAACTATTAAGTGAAATAAAAAAACATATGTCTATTTATTTTTGTCGATAGTATAAAATTACATAAATAATTTAAAAAAGTTTACGAGTAATATTTTAGTTTTACAAACGTCATATTATACAGTCGTGTGACTGATATTAGGTTACTTCCGTTATATATTTTTCTTACGGTTTTAGTATCACATTTTTTTTTTCAGTTCGGTCGCCCAGCCAAATGTCAAGCCTGCCATAAGGAACTTCGTTCCAATAATTATTAAAAAGTAGCTGTAAAAATAGTGCCACGTGGGTTTAACACTATTACCTAGTACCTTAGTTTACCTTGACAGTACATAGTAACTCGAAATCAATTTTTTAATTTTACCAAATTCGAAATCATCTAACAAAATAACAAAGGAAGCATAATGACAAAAAACTCTTGAATATAACAATTAAAAAACGGCATTTTAAACACAAAGTTTATATTCTAATTGTAAATTTCCAAAATATGTGATTCAAAAAAGTTTGAAATATGTCATCATCATCATCATCATCATCATTACAGCCTATACAGTCCACTGCTGGACATAGGCCTCCACAAGTTTACGCCAAAAATAACGTGAACTCATGTGCTTTGCCCATAGTCACCACGCTGGGCATGCGGGTTGGTGACCGCAGTACTGACTTTGTCGCACCGAAGACGCTGCTGCCCGTCTTCGGCCTGTCTATTTCAAAGCCAGCAGTTGGATGGTTATCCCGCCATCGGTCGGCTTTATAGGTTCCAAGGTGGTAGTGGAACTGCGTTATCCCTTAGTCGCCTCTTACGACACCCACGGGAAGAGAGGGGGTGGCTATATTCTTAATACCGTAACCACATAGTAAATAGAATTGAAATAGATCAGACAATAGAATTTTTTTGCCATAAAACATTAATTCAAATTCAGAAGTTACAAAGTTCCACGCAAACTTTAAACCTCCATTCTCTCTTTAAGGAGAAAGAAATGCTTGCTATACAAAAATACAAGTCTTTCTATAATATTAGTCTAGATTTAATTTACTTATTGTTGTATTTGATACTTTATTGTACATTTGAAATTACATAAGGAAAATAACACTAATTTAACTTTAAAAGATTGCAAAGTAGGTCCTATCACTAACAATATTATGTATAATATTGATATCATAAACCATAAAGTATGAAAATTAATTACTTAAACTACATAAACACGATGTTTGTAAATAAAGTAAATGTAAGTTTATATGCAAGTTAACTAACACACGTTATTTTACTTTATTATAAAGGTGGCAGGATCTCGTAACATCGTTCGTTATTTGATCAAATAAATCACCTTCCACAAATCATTTTCCCTAAATTATTCACGACTGTAAGGTACTTTCAACGAGAAATTGAGTTGTTTATAACGTGACCTATCTTGAAAGACGATCGGGATACAATAATGGGGGAAATTGTAGACGACATTGTCGGTTATAAACCCTGTTTGGTATATAAATGACTATAACTCTTACTATTTATTATTATTGGTAATGTAATTTTCGTTTTTGATGTTGTTTAATATTCAAACTTATAATTTAAATAACAATCACTTGTTTAAAATTTAATTTCTAAATAACTTGTAATTGTATTGTACTAATAAAACATATTTAGTATGAGTATTTATTTAATTAAACGGAACACTTGGTGCAAAGTGCCGCTATTCAATGTATGTTTACAGATTTTATAGGTTTACACATAATGTGAGTTCATAATTATATCTTAGAAGTTAAGAAAATATATTATCCATGACATCTAACAATCACATTTTTTACCGACTTCAAAAAAGGAGGGTCTTTTCTTGATAATTCTCTTTTAATTGGAAAGACGATATCCCAAAAATGGTACCATGATAAGGAAATCAGGATCTGATGATGGAATTCCAGAGAAATCGAGGGAAACCCTCAAAAATCGTAGTGTCGATTAGTGCGTTTGTTATTTTTTTTTCGTTTACTTACGTCGTATTACGATGTCGATTTTATATTATATATATATTATATGTTTGTCGATGCGTTTGTTATTTTTTTTTTCGTTTACTTACGTCGTATTACGATGTCGATTTTATATTATATATATATTATATGTTTGTCGATGCGTTTGTTATTTTTTTTTCGTTTACTTACGTCGTATTACGATGTCGATTTTATATTATATATATATTATATGTTTGTCGATGCGTTTGTTATTTTTTTTTCGTTTACTTACGTCGTATTACGATGTCGATTTTATATTATATATATATTATATGTTTGTCGATGCGTTTGTTATTTTTTTTTCGTTTACTTACGTCGTATTACGATGTCGATTTTATATTATACTAGCTGTGCCCGCGGCTTCGCCCGCGTTGAAATTAGTGTGTCACAAAGTTTTGCCGGCAAACTTCCAGTGAAACTCTCATCAAAATCGGCTTAGCCGTTCCGTAAACCTTCTTCTTGCCAATGGTGGAGCCCTCTACAATGGCGAAACCGCATGAAAATCCGTTCAGTAAATTTTGAGCGAATTGATCACCTACACTTTTGGGGACGTTGTTTATAATACACTAACTGTTGCCCGCGATTACGTCCTCGTGGTTATGAAGATATGTATTAGTATTATGATGTTTAACGCAAATTTTTTTTTTTATTTCAGTCACTTGAAATGCTTATCAAACTGAGTAACTTTTTAAAAGGCACAATTTAGTATAATTTAATAGATATTTTTATAAAACCTCTTTATACACCACATTTTTGGTTTTATTTTCAGGCATGTTTCATACAAACTATCAACTCCAATTAAACCCCCTTAGCGATGGAATATCGTAATCCTAACTATAATCTACATCCCTGCCAAACTTTATCTTTGTCCAACCTGGATGGATGGACCATCCAGCGGTTTTTGAGGTGAGTCAGTGACCTTTCTCTTTTATATATATAGATTACGATGCATTATTTGGACACCTCCTCACCATCTATAGAGCATATATTTTAAATTTCAAGTCTCTTACTTCAAAAACATAAGACTTTCATACAAACTTCCGACCCCCGTTTTATCCCCTTAAGAGTCGGTTTTCGTAAAATCAGTTCTTAGCGGATGTTTACGCCCCATAAGGAACCTACCTGCCAAATATCAAGTTTGTAGCTGTTATAGTTTCGGAGGTTTCGTGATGAGTGTGTCAACCTACCATCCCCCGTTTTAACTCCAAAAGAGAGTTGATTTCTAAAGATACATTATTTGGTCACCTTTCTACCATCTGTAGAGCATACATTTTAAATTTCAAGTCTCTTACTTCAAAAACATAGGACTTTCATACAAACTTCCAACCCCCGTTTTATCCCTTTAAGGATCGAGTTTCATAAAATCAGCTCTTAGCGGATGTTCACGCCCTATAAGGAATCTACTTGCCAAATTTCAAGTTTTTAGCTGTTATAGTTTCGGAGATTTCGTAATGAGGGAGTCAACCTACCATTCCCCGTTTTAACCCCAAAAAGGAGTTGACTTCTAAAGATACATTATTTGGACACCATCTCACTATCTAAAGAGCGTACATTTTAAATTTCAAGTCTCTTACTTCAAAAACATAGGACTTTCATACAAACTTCCAACCCCCTTTTTACCCACTTAGGGGTCGAATTTCGTAAAACCCATTCTTAGCGAATGTTTACGCTCTAAAAGGAGCCTATCTGCCAAATTTCAAGTTTGTAGGTGTTACAGTTTCGGAGATTTCGTGATGAGTGAGTAAACCTACCATCCCCCGTTTTAACCCCAAAAGGGAATTGATTTCTAAAGACACATTATTTGAACACCTTCTCATCATCTATAAGGCATACATTTTAAATTTCAAGTCTCTTACTTCAAAAACATGAGACTTTCACACAAATTTTCAACACCCCCTTAACCCCTTTAAGGGTCGAATTTTGTAAAATCCGTTCTTAGCGGATGTCTACGCTCTATAAGGAGCCTTCCTGCCAAATTTCAAGTTTGTAGCTATTATAATTTCGGAGATTTCGCGATGAGTGAGTCAGCCTACCATCCCCCGTTTTAACCCCAAAAGGGAGTTAATTTCTAAAGATACATTATTTGAACACCTTTTCACCATCTATAGAGCTTACATTTTAAATTTCAAGTCTCTTACTTCAAAAACATAGGACTTTCATACAAACTTCCAACCCCCGTTTTACCCCCTTAGGGGTCGAGTTTCGTAAAATCCGTTCTTAGCGGATCTCTACGCCCTATAAGGAGCCTTCCTGCCAAATTTCAAGTTTGTAGGTATTATAGTTTCGGAGATTTCGTGATCAGTGAGTCAACGTACCATCCCCCGTTCTAACCCCAAAAAGGGGTTGATTTCTAAAGATACATTATTTGGACACTTTCTCACCATCTATAAAGCATACATTTTAAATTTCAAATATCTTACTTCAAAAACATAGGACTTTCATACAAACTTCCAACCCCCGTTTTACCCCCTTAGGGGTCGAGTTTCGTAAAATCCGTTCTCAGCGGATGTTTACGTCTTATAAGGAGCCTACTTGCCAAATTTCAAGTTTGTAGGTGTTATAGTTTCGGAGATTTCGTGATCAGTGAGTCAACGTACCATCCCCCGTTTTAACCCCAAAAAGGGGTTGATTTCTAAAGATACATTATTTGGACGCTTTTTCATCATCTATAGAGCATAAATTTTAAATTTCAGGTCTCTTACTTTAAAAACATATGACTTTCATACAAACTTCCAACCCCCGTTTTACCCCCTTAGGGGTCGAGTTTCGTAAAATCCGTTCTTAGCGGATGTCTACGTCCTATAAGGAGCCTACCTGCCAAATTTCAAGTTTGTAGGTGTTATAGTTTCGGAGATTTCGTGATGAGTGAGTGACCTTTCGCTTTTATATATATTATAGATTATAGATATATATTATATATTTGTCGATGTAATTGAAGTCGGTTTTTTTCGTTTGCGAGCAAATACAATTATAAATTATTACACCCAAGAATCATAGTGTTTATAATAATGTTATACATTAATCGTCCACTAAAACAAACTTTCTGAAAGTTTAATTCGTTCATTTGAATTAATATTTAGTTTAAAAAATATACTTACATATTTATTGTACGCATTCGTAATAAAAACGAAAAAAAGAAACCTTAAACTTAATAGGGAATGTTTGAATAACAAAATGGTCGTTTGTCAAATCGTCCGGAACGATTAAATTACGCTTACTTTATATTCAAAACGAAACAAGTTTAATTCCTACCCTTAAAGGTTTCAATTATTCTATAAAGGTATTCTAAAATTAAAATATTTCTACGTTTTATGCCTTAAAAAAATAGATTGATAATATTTTAATTAACCTATTTCAATATTAACAATTGAAATTCCCTAATACGCTACTAGGACAAAGTTTCTATGTTAAAATTTTCTGAACAAAATCGTTAACATGCATCGATAGCGGTCAAACAGTGTAAATCTATTTATATCGGTTAAAATAGCAATAAAGTTGTGAATAAAAATGTTTTACACAAATATAAAAATAAAGTCTTCGTTTATTCTAACCACATCCCGCAATATATAATACAACGATATTAGTTTTTTTTTTATAACTTTTGCTTCCCTTATGCTTTTGTTGTAAAAAAGAAACATATGGTGCCAATAAAATAAGTATTACAAAATTTATATATGGTTTGTAAATCGTTTTATTGAATTCATTAAATTGAAACCGGCTGATTAATTTCGGAGACTAATTAGGTCCATAGAAAGTTTACTCAATTTGTAATTTTGTTAGAATAATAAATCCAAATTTCAGATAAAATAATTTGTTGATTGATTCATAAAAACATCGTAAATTTTACAGTCTAGTAAATTATTTTGAACAATTACATTACAGCAGATTTAAATCATCTACCTAATAATAAATAAACAAGATTGAGGCGCTGTTTCTTAATCTTTAGAAACACGTAAATGGCGTAGCTTTGCGAATAGTAATTACATTAATTGTTTAGCATTTAAATAAACGTTTGATAGGACAATTTGAATGAGGTTCAATGACATTTTGTGTTTAAAGGAAGCTATATCGAATATGTAACGGTCAAAGACCTTTATTCGCTTTACCATATGCACCATACCATATTTAAAAACAAATAAACATTTTTATGGCTTATCGCGCACAGTGCAGGGATTACGTAAGACTTGCTTAAAAATTCTCTTTTGTATACTTTAATAACACACTTTGTCCATGTAAAACAAATTAATGTGTCCTTCACAAATGAATATACGTCACATTCATATATAAATAAAAAAAGCGAGTAGTAAATTAAGTTAGCGATTGCACTAAATTGAACAACTTTTTTTTAATTCGTCATTATCTAAACATGGTTTATATACAAAAAATAAAAAAGTCGATATATTCACTAAATAAACAAAAAAAAACAAAAAATAAATGGCGGTACGAAGCTCGCTAATATAATTTCTTTTGATTCCTTAATATAAAAATGAAAATGTGGTGTCCCTAATTTGGAAAAGGAAACAATAAAGTACAAGGAAAACGAGATACCCCCTTATTTTCCTGCTGCTTTATTGTTTATTACCTAAAAAACTTTGTTATTTATTGCAGGACTTCGTTATACAAAGATTAATAGTTAATTTGTATAAAATAATTACTTAACTATAGAATAAATTTTACGAACCGAAGAATCCTATCGTAAACATGATTTATTAACAGAAAATAACACTAAGAGTTATATTAATATCGGTTTGTTACTACACTATTTTTTATTAAGTTATGTGTAATGTAATACTTTACCTCTATTTACAGGTAGGTTTAAATTAATATATTAGAATAAGTATATTAGAAATTTTACTACTCTGTACTGTTAAAGTCAGTTACTAAAAAGGTAAATACACGTATAGCAATTAATAAAAAATGAAAGGAAAAAGCTTCTTTAAGTAGTAGACTATTTCGAGAGTGGAAAGAGCAATTATTATTTATTATTAATTTAAAATGTAAATTAAATTTAAAACGGAGTAGAGACTAGTGATTGAAGGCTCATTTTGCTGGTTCTCGGTTGTATTGTTCGAGAAGCTGGATTCAAAAAACGTTTCTGCATTATACTAGCGAGTACTTACATTTTGCTTTTCATTTGCTGACAATAACGCCTATACGAGTACAAAATCGCTATTATAATGTAAGGATCTATATGGCACACAAACGCCAGCGGAACAGCCAGGGATGTGACCGTTGCACCAACACGCCGTCGAAAAACCAGTTTAATTATCTGGCTGTATAAAAGTTTCCTTATTTCTTAGTCGACTCTTACAATGCTCAACCGAAAAAAAAAAATAGGGTTGCATCATACTATTTTGCGGGAGCCACACTCCGAACTCGCAACAATTTTATACTAACAGACCCAAAAATAATACGCATAACTTTCTAATTTTAAAATATTATCTAATAAAATGTTATACTACGAAAAATTCCTAAGTGTAAAAATAATTGCATGTATCGTAGACTAGAAAATTGAAAGTTTGGACGTAACATTAATATTTTCATATATATTAATTTTAGTTATGAAACTTTTGAAAGAGTATTGATATAAAATAAATCTGAATGTTTAAAAATAGATGATTAAACTGAAATGCGATTATTATAGTGTTTAGCATAAAATAAATTATGTATATTTTTCATTCAAAGCCATTACTTTTAAATAGAATTAGTAGTAAAAATAAATTATTTCAATATGTTCATATGTTGTAAGCATATAATTATAAATTTTAAAGAAATTTATACTATTATAAGGATTTTAATAAAATTAAAATTAATCAAGTGATTAATTTTAATAAATTTTTAGTTTTTGCTTTCGGATTCTACACTCGAGTAACATTTGAAATTTTGTAGTAAAATTCATATTTATTATACTTGAAATCTTAGCTGTGTGGTAACAGCAGTAAAGAATATAGCCACCCCCGCTCTTCCCGTGGGTGTCATAAGAGGCAACTAAGGGATAACACAGTTCCACTACCACTTTGGAACTTAAAAAGCTGACGGATGGCGGGATAACCATCCATCTGCCGGCTTTGAAATACACAGGCCGAAGACGAGCAGCAGGTTATTCGGTACGACAAGCGAGCCCAGCGTGGTGACTATGAGCAACACACATGAGTTGACGCCATTTTTTTCGCGCGAACTTGTCGTGGCCTGTGACTAGCAGTGGATTGCGATAGGCTGTAGTGACACTTGAAACCTCAGAGAGTTCAAATGAGGCTGAAAAAAAAAGTATAAATAAACCTTTTCGCTAGTTTCTTATGAGTACCTGTGTCCTATACGTGTCACGAAAAGTCTTCAATTAAATTCTTTGGTTTAATGTCTTTTAGTTGAGTAAGAGAGGTACAGTCGTTTTGACAGTGTCACGTAGGATGAAAAGGCCACGAGTTGAGATTGTAAGTTAAATTAAAAATCTTATTGATACGTTTCACAATTTTCATGATTCATACTTTTCACAAGTTTTGCGGCGAACAAGGTACAAATGTATAACCATAAAATGATTGTTAGAGTTCAGAGTTCTGAAGTGTCTATTATAATTTTATAATTTTAATATTAAAACTTTGTGGAAGTTTACAGGGACTGCCGGAAACGTCGTCAATGTTGGTTAAAAGGCTCTTAAAGTTTGTATCATCTAAATTTTTTCTGATTTAGAAAATCATTAATGTCGATACTTTTAATTTAGCTTCGTAAAATCACATGTGAACATTCTGAACATTGAGGGTATAAGCATAAAGTCTATATTTCGCATTATTTTACTCAAAACACCACACACTCACACACAAAACTGTTGTATTAATGTACTTAGATTAGATTAATCAAAAAAGATCTGAGTATTTTATAATACTTCTTTATATTCTATAATACACTCTTAGCTTACAGTATTTTATTTAGCAGTGTGTTAGTAGGGTGTTTAAAATATATTCTTACTTTTATGATTTATAATAAAGTAAAAAATATGTAAATGAACATTTTTAACGAGTGTGTTATGTTGAATTTTATTTTAATTAAATAATAAATTTTATTTTAATTTTGCAAACTGTAAAATTTCTTTTTTTTAACAAATAGTCTTTAGAATTGCAACTTAACATACAATAGAAATTGCGAAAAAATTATTTAGAAATTCGCCAAATTCGTTAATCGACGCGCGATACTTAAGGGGAATATCAAAAGTATCACGTTTACGATCAAACTATGTCACGTTCATACACTTCTTTCTACTCGTTGACATCGATAATATTGACACGTGGGGCATTACACGCGAAGCGGACAACTAAAAAATGTTGATGTTTCCGATTTTAGTAATTTTCGAATATGTTATACCGATATAGGCATATATAGGTATGACATATTCGAAATTTGCATCATACATCAACATTTTTAGTGGTTGGTGCAAATTAATGAAGAATATATGGAAAATGGAGGTAATAGCTTTTAAGTATATAAAACACACCTATGCGCACACGCAATAGGGTACACATTGATCATTGAGATATGTTTCAACACAGGTGCGACTACAGACAGCTTCCAACAATTTTTCAACAAAAAGATAACAACCCAAATCTCTTATAAATCATATTTTACCTGGCATATTTTATGCGTGATGCTGACCCTTTTTACGTTTTATGGTATTGTTTATGTTCAGTCACGTAGGGCGCAACTTAAAAGAAAATATTTTTCGCGAACAATCCAACAGGGAGATGAATGTACTAAGTGGTAGGGTAATTTTAATTGGAAGGTTCTTTGGAAAAAAATGGTCAAGTGTAGGCCTGCCCACACTCCTATAACCATTAAATGTTGAAGCACTACAACATACCTATTTTGTAACATTCTTGTACGATGTTTCTGTTGCTACCTTCATATCATCATCATCATCATCATCATCACTTCAGCCTATCGCAGTCCACTGCTGGACATAGGAGAGACATACCTTCTTATCGATTTCATTAAAATATTTTTACAGCCTAATTTTTTAAATATATAATTAACTCTTTAGAGGCCAATCCATCACTATGTACTAAAATTATCAAAATTGGCTTGGCTAATTATCAATCATTTCAACGTAACAATAGTAAATTTTTTGCTTAGAATATAATGATTATATACGCAGTGGGTGGACAAATTTTTCAAGTAAACTTGACGCCGTAAATAGACTTATTTGTATAAATGTTTTCGTGACCTGGCATTAAAAAGTAGGATACTGTTACTTGAAAAATAAACAAGTGTTAGGAGAACAACAACACGACAGTTATAAATTACTTCAACCTTAAATTACCTTCAAACTTTTTTAATAAAACCCTAATGGCTGAAACAAAATAAAGGATTCTGGCGATCGTTTGTTAAAAAAAGTAAAGTAAATTAACGAGAAATATGTAATAAAATTACTGAGCTGTTGACATAAAAATTGTCCATTTAGAAGAAGTTTTGTCGTAAGCTTAGTAAGCTGTAAAAAGTTTGGTAATTAGCAGAATATTTATGTTCTACATTAAATAAAACTATGCATTGCTTGTTACTATTTATTTTATTTCACTTCAAGGAGAAGGAAGAATCGCAACTATAGAATAATTATAATGACTTCATTGAGACATCATGTGGTTAAATATTTAAAAAAAAAAAAAACAACAATTCTCAAATCGAGTGATAATTATATTTTTATTTTGCGTACGGCTCACCCGATGGTAAGCGACTACCGCAGCCTATAGACACCTGCAACACCAGAAGCATCGCAAGCGTGTTGCCGACCCAATCCCCCAATCCCCCCAGGAGATAGAAGTCATTAGTGTATAAGATTAACGGGTGTTATTTCAGTATTTGTAGATAAGAAAAACACCCATTTCTGTCTTTAATTATTGAGTTCAATGACTTCACAGGATTTATTTTTCTAGTCTTTCTTAGTAACGGTTCTTGCCGCTCGGCCAATCTGTTTGTGTGTCACAGTCGGTCATCCATGTTGCTTATCATTTTCGTTGTGGTTATAGTAAAAAGGTTGATTAAAACTAGTCTCAGTTGTATAAAGCATACAGATTTGATTATTAATCTAGTAGATATTTGATTAATGCTAAAACTCTATAATAATGCAATTAAGAAAGAGTTTTTTTTTTCAATTTGGAGTACAAGTCCAAAATCAAAAAAAGAAACAACTTGTCATGACCCTAGTTTCTTTGGGACATAACATGATATACAGTTAACTCTGAGCCACGTAATCAGACCTATCCGTAATATTATGGGATTGCTTTTTGTAAATAGAGAATATCGTTGGTAAAAGTCTTGTTTGCCGTATCAAAAGCGCAACAACTGTGCGACACGCAGCGACTGAGGATGTTCAGTTGTTCAGTTCAGTACCATCAGGTTGTAACTGTGAAGACAAGTATGGATGAATTTTAGTCCGCTAAGGTAAAGAGGTCTATGTTCTCATCGCTGCTATATTTTATATAGAAATAATATAAAATAAGTTTCATAAAGTTAGAGCATTTTTATTTGTACTTAGATATATTTTATTTTTACTTAAAATATTTAATTTACCGTAAACTGAGTAATTGAAATTTAAATCTTCATTTCATTTTTCATCATTATTGTGTATAGAAGAAACATAGGCCGCTAGTCGCTAGTTGTACAATTGAGAGAAAGATTTAAATCTATTTGTATACTATCGTATAGGGTCGAATAGATTGGTCACTTGTTCCACCTGTCATCTTTGACAAAACTGCTATTAACTTCTGTGACAAAGTAAAAAATCTCGGTGTGATTTTTGATAACTGTCTCTCCTGGACACCTCAGGTGAACGAGTTGAGCCGTAAGGTGTTTGCTGCAATCAATTCACTTCGTCGACTACAATATTTCCTTCCACTGCCCACCAAAATTGCGTTAGCACAGTCACTCCTTCTACCAATTCTTGACTATGCTGATACTTGCTTTCTCGACCTTAAGGAGGAGCAATTAAATAAACTTGAGCGTCTCCAAAATCTCTGTATACGGTTCATATTTGGTCTTCGCAAATATGACCATGTCTCCAATTTCCGCAATCAACTCAAGTGGCTCCCAATCCGCTTCCGCAGGAATACTCATATCCTCTCACTGCTATATCGCGTTTTGTTTCGTCCTGATTCACCTTCTTACCTCAAGGAACGCTTTGAGTTTCTTTGCGACACCCATGATCGTTCCCTTCGATCTGACACCAATTTAATCCTTAAAATTCCGTCTCATACCACTTCTTATTACTCTAACTCTTTCTCCGTTAAAGCTGTCCAACTTTGGAACTCTCTTCCTCTTCCTATCAGACAAGCTCAATCTCTCTTCTTCTTCAAAAAATACCTTAAACTACATTATTTGTCACTAAGCACGTCATGATCGCCTATATCGTCTTTGTATGATATAATATATATTTACTATGTGTATATATATATATATATATATAATATGTGTATTTTATATATGTAAATGTTATGTATGTTTATTATTATTATATATTGTCTATTAGTACTTTGTTCGAGTATTCTAATTGCACACCAATCGTTTGTTTACTTCCTAACTGCAGTTTCTATTTCGTGTCCTATACCCAAAGGTTGTCTGGAAGAGATCGCTCTTTCAGCGATAAGACCGCCTTTGTACATCTTTCGCTTTATGTTTTTTTTTTTTGTTTTTTCTCTGTTGTTTCTTTTAATGGTGTACAATAAAGAGTATTATTATTACTAGCTACCCGGACAGATTTCGTTCTGTCAAAAGTTATTAGTAAAAATTAAACGTTATAGATTTTTTAATTTTTTTAATTTTATTTTTTAGTATTAAAACCTTCCGTGGGCTTTAAGGAGCGAACATACAAAAAGATAAAATAGCCAAATTGGTCGAGCCATTCTCGAGTTATGCGCTTGGCAAAATTCGTTTTCATTTATATATATGATAAGGTATAAGATGGTTTGAAACATTTATGCCATTTGTATACTCCACAGTATCTTTTTTCACTAGCAAATGAATACATTGCACCAAATGGGATTTCATTGTCAATACCGATTACAATGCAGACAACGAATTTACGCTTACCACGTTTCGTAACCTTTTATTAAATTCGTTTTTCAATGATATCTATGTTACATTTTTTGCTTGCAATCACGTGTCCTAGTTGAAGGGTTGATGGAATGGAAAGTAAAGTGATGACGACGCGAGTGGTCTAGTATACATCAAAATCAATTGAAGGAAAATGACATGCGAAACCTTAAACGACTTGCACTTTCATAATGCGTCACTCATGATGACTCAATATTACTATCTGTATGTATGATAGTGATTCAATTTTATTATAGGTGGGTTGGTTTTCAGCATATCATCAGAATTAACATTCGGGATTGTTTTTTTGATACGTAGGCTATAGAAATTCATGTTATGATATTTTAGAGTAAATTTACAAAACAAAAAAAAAAAAAACAAAATAGACACTTTTTACAGTTACATGAACTGACTTAAATCGTTAGGAGTTGATACAATTCGAGATTATGTATTAGCAGACAAGTATGTCAACTCAAACAATACATTTCGAACGAAATCTAAATTAATCATTTCGGTATTGATCTAGCCGAATAATTCATTAATCCATACTCTCCGCATGAGATAGTCGTAAAGTTTTCTATTATTCACACCAATTAATCATGTGTTAGCGAGAAACAAAGGTACCAAAGTTCCCAATAGCTTTTGCTGTTCCCTTTCCAGTAATGACTTTGCCTATATATTTAAGTACTTTACTATAATTGATTTATTTCGTTAACTTCTGGTTACATGGTTTTGTGGTCATAATGGATAAAACTTTGTTAGGTGTGTACTACATTGTTTAGGGTTAAATTGAGTTTGGAGCGTCGAATAATCCAGTATCGTTTAAATGTCTATTAAAACAGTGCGATAAGTACTATCATATATTTTAACTATGTATAGCTTATATGTGGGTAGTTGTCTAAAGTAACTCATTTAGTTGCCTCTCATGAGATATGAGAAAAAGCCATAAAACCAATCAGTCAATGTAAGAAAAAAAGAGCTATAAGCCAATACTGTTACCTCTAGTTCTCCTTTCAGTATTTTTTCTTCAGCTTATCGCAGTCCCCTCCTGGACACAGGCCCTCCTAAACTCGTGTCAGTCGTCTCAGTTTTACGTAATGCTCAACCAACCTCCGCCAGCAATCTTACATAGATCGTCGGTCCAGCTCTGTCGTCTGTTATTGTTACGGACTTACGATATCAGATTATTAGCTCTCCGAAAGACGTCCCACATTCTGTTCGCCAGCACTTGACTCCAATTCATGAAGTGTCTGCATCCAGCAGCTATCGGTTCTGCGACACACGTGACCAGCCCGCTTCTACTTCTACTTCAATTTGCTGATTTGATGCGCTATGTCAAAAAATCAACCTTTAATCTTTTAGCCATCAACAAATTTATGTTCCTTTATATTTGTTATGTGAATAATTAGTTTAAGGGGTTTTCTTATCTAGTGTTTTGTAATCAAAACGTGTTTTATCGAGTGAATATAACTTAAGTAATAAATAAATGAAAACCTCAAAGTCGTATAGTAAATGAGAATCCTGTCTATTCAGAAAATACACACAACACAAATAAGATCAGGACAGTCATCTTTATGACTTACATAAGGCGTTGTCACGTTTAAGATTGAAGTTGGCTGCACATAATCACACACATCTGCTGGTTGTTGTCATCACTGCGTCAACGTGACATCAAAAATTTTACTTCTTATTTCAAAGAATTCATTTAAAAACAAATCAAAATTAATAATTAATTTATTCGAATACGCATAAAAAAAACTTCGTAGTTACTCTTTAAAAAAAATGTTAGCGACGACATTAAGAAGGGACATTAATTAACCCTGTTAAGTGAAAGCATTTAAGGTGCGAACGTGACAAAGAAAAATTTAAGACATTAAGAATGTATATTTATTATTCTGTGAACTTTATTCCTGCACTAAAGTGCAAATTTAAAGTAAAGCTTATTAATAATGAAAATCTTCATATAATTCTTCATTAGTTTTTAAAACAAATTATCATTTACTTTAGCTTTTTGTTTCTATCGTAGAAAATATAAAATCGTTGAGAGAGATTCCAAATAAGAAGTGATAAAGTAAAATAAGTAGTAATTTTATAATGTATACTAAAATAACGATTAAGCCCGTAACATCCCACCGTTGGGCATAGCCCTTTTTCTGCATATAGGAGAAGGATTGGAGCTTAATCCACCATCGTGATCCACTGCGGTTTGGCAGGCCGGATATGTTCTCTACTAGGAGTAATTAGCGCTATTAGGTATTTATAATATATGATATGATGGTTTGACGTGCTCTCCGAGGCACGGCAGGGAGACCCACAAGAACAGACATCTAAACCGGAAAGAAATATTTATACGAATGCAAACATTTATCCCGAGCGGGAATCGAACCCGCAAATTGTCGGTGTTTTAGGCGACTGCACGCGGTTATTACGAAAATAAAGTTATTACTCTTTATTAAGTACTGTTCCCGTTTTGTGACAGTGGTACATGTAATAATAAATAAACATATAATATAATTTTTTTTATAATTTATAGTATTTATTTATTGACTACTATATATATATATATATATATATATATATATATATATATATATATATATATATATATATATATGTGTGTGTGTGTGTGTGTGTATGTGTGTGTGTGTGTCGGCACTTGCGCTGTCGCACGCAATTAGCAAGGAATTTATAAACAACAGATGCACCGATCCATCTAGCACATCGTTCGATACTCACCTACCCTCACTCATTTTATTTCTCTAAGCAGCTTGAATTACATAAGAAAAATTTAAAGTTTATGATAATATAATATTATGATAGCTACCCATTCATTTTATAAAAAAAAATCAGTCATTCAGTCGGCGATGGAAAAAATTAGGCATATAGTAAGTATATTTCTACGCGGTCGGATCACATATAATACTCAAACAAGAACTGTAATGAAGGACAGTTTAAAATTGACATTGAAAGAAAAGAAACATCGGGATATAGGAGATCCAAAGTAAAATAAATGAGTTGAGACTGTCTTATTATTATTCATACGCCACAAATTATTTATTGACTACTCAGAAGAACATGGTGCTAAAATTATTCTTTTTAAATACAATAACACAATTGCTCTAAAAAGATGCTTTCTAGCGAAAAAATGGTGAAGGAAATTACTGTTGTATAATAAAACGACCACGCGTCGGCTAAGCGGTCACAGAAGTGGCTGTTACGCTGGCGGTTGCGTGTTCGATCCCCGCTCACGACAGACATTTGTATTTTGTATTGGATATACGTGGTCTCTGGGTGTTTGTGGTTGTGATGTTGTGTGTTTCCGGTCCCGTGACACAGGAGAAACTCTGCCTTACTGCAGCCGCCTTACTGCCTTTGAATGTGACGTGTTTGTTTATTTATAACAAAAAAATATAATATATAAGTTTCTGTAGTTTTGGAGCGTATGGAATTCTGAATGTTCAGTAATATAGCCATAAAAAGTAAATCTATATATTAATACGTAAAGCAAAAACTTCGTATCCCTTTTTACTAAAATTGCGCGGACGGAAGCGTATGAAATTTCGCACAATTATCTATACTAATATTATAAAGCTGAAGAGTTTGTTTGTTTGTTTGTTTGAACACGCTAATCTCAGAAACTACTGGTCCGATTTGAAAAAATTCTTTTAGTGTTACATAGCCCATTTATGGAGGAAGGTTATAGGCTATATATCATCACGCTAAGACATAAACGAGCGGAGCACCAATGAAGAATGTTTCAAAATCGGGGTTCTTTTTTCCTTTTGAGAGCTTCCGCTGCGTGCGCTGTGCAAACAGTTAGTTTCGCAAAAATCATGTATAACAGAATTGATCCTCTTTAAAAGACTACACACACTACCATGTATTTGACACACATGCATATTATACTCATTTCTTGGTTCAAAGTCTGTAGTCTTGGGTAAGTAGTGTTGTTGTAAATTGAAAAATTTATAGATGTTCTTTATTTTCATAATTTTTTTGGTTTTCTTTAATTTAATTTTTTAATTATGTACCACTAGTATACATAAATTGCCAATATATGTATGAGCAGTAAGAAGTCATAATCGTATCAATAAAATGATTATTGAATAAATAATTATATTGGCAACTGGATTTACGTATTCTCGTGGTCTATGAAGCACGTAACGCGGATCATCGCATGCGACTGGCCTCTGTGTGTTGACATGTTATTGATAAATGAGACCAAGCGAATGATTGCTTTATACTGTTAGCAAATAGAAATATGTATTGATTCATATATGTCTGATATAATTTAATTTAATTTGAAGTTTGTCAGTCTTCTTTTAAATCTCTTTTTAACAATGTCAAGTTTGTGTTATATTAAATTTCTTTCATACACCCGTCCACACTGACATACAATTAATAATATGTACCTAATCTACAGATTAAACAAAAAATAGGTTTATAATCTTTAGAAATCCTTGCATATTATATTGATTCTTTAAATCTTTAGTTGCTCTAAAGAGGCAGCAGTGTCACGCACTCGGCTTTGAGTGACAATTAAATATGACAATTCAGCGATTTTCTAGCAATTTTGCGCCATCGTTCTCTTTTAGCAAGTTACGTTATAGTCCTATGAAATCACTTACCAGAAGAAGTACAACTAATAATAGTTATACAAGTTACTTGGACAGTCACACATTCCGACTATAGTGATTCTACAATTTTCTTGAATACTAACTAGAAAGGTTTTTTACATGACTAAATTGTAAATTGTAGTATGTAATTGTAGTATAATTGTAGCGTCAGGATAGACAATTACTGTGTTTTATAAATGATCACAGTGTTTTATATATAATGTTTAATATTGCTACAACTTATATTTGTAGAAAAAAATCTCTAATAAAGTAAATATCGAAAATAGCGTCTTATACGTAAATAAACTGAAAAAAGGTTACGAGTTACTTAAACGCGATACACTGTCTAATATATAACAAGGGCTTAAAATTAATTTTAGTTAACTATATTTAGTTCAATAAATTACTATGATTTGAGGAACTTTATAGTGACGGTAATATCGTTTTAAAAATGAAAAACATATAATATATTTGGAAATTATTTTAATTACATCTTTGGTAAGTACAATGGCTTAGGGTTCCGTGGCCCCGGGAGAATTGGTTCTTTGGTACATCATCAACCTGAGGATTTCTACAGAGTAAAATTATAAACATGTAATGTCTTAGAAAATTTATGAAAGCTAATTCTTGTTTATATATATATAATGGGCCTCAAAGTGATAATGTAGGTCCATCAACATCGTTTAAGCGTCCTAAATAAATAAAATGTTATGGAAAACGAATTATAAAACTTATTCCAAGCAGACTTTAATTTTAAACCTGACATATTTATTTCGCAAACATTTCAACTCTTAACAAATTTTAATTTATTCATCCCCATATGTGGATTTATTTACTTAACATAAATTTGTGAATTCGTTAGTTTTAATGTACATTTCGATAGATTTACTAATTATTTTGAAAATAATTCAAATTAATAACTACTTTTTATATTTTTCTCAAAAAGAAAAAGGAAGACTTAATATATTTATTAATTTTCACAAAAACTTTCGTTGATTCATTATTCAACAAAATTGTTAATGCCCGTATGATGATAATTGAAATGTACTTTTTTAAGGGGTGGAGACCTGGTGTCCTGAAACACAGGCCTCGAGCCTAGCTTAGGCACCAGTCTCCCACAATATTTGTGCTCATGTTATTATGTACCTATCTAATGTCCTGTTAGCAATATTGTGGTGAGAAAATAAATAAATCTTATTATTATTTATTATTATTATTATTCTTATTATTCTTATTTCGTTCAATGTCTGGTATATCACGTATGATGGAGAATATGCAAAGGGTTTTTTTAATAAAATCAATAAAGATTACAGAATTATGCCAAAAATAAGTTCCAGTTAACTACAAATACGTTGTCTTATTAACTAACAAATTCACCTACAATTTGTCAAGAGTTGCTAACTGTGTGACATATTTTCTTATCATGAAATATTGTTTTATAAAAAAATTTCTCTAGTTTTAGTTCTTTTCAACATCTAATTTTATCCACTACATTATAATTTGTAACAAATACAATATTTATTATCTTATTTCTAATATTAATATGCAATTTTTTATTAAACAAACAGTAATGTTTTGAGCATTCTGCAGATTTGTTTTATCATTTTAATACAAAAATTGCTTCAATTTGAAGTTCACACGAAAATTTTATTTGTATAGTCAAGTGTATGCGGTATATTTGTGACAGAATGGCAGCACCTTATTAAACATTTCATATTTCTAATAATTTTACATGCCTTTGACATTTTTAAGTAAAAAATATCACACCATAACGTTGTATACATAGTATATGATAGTTTGCAATAAACTGTGCTAAATATTTTCTATTGACGTCATAATTTTCACTTACTCTTTATACCATATATTATTTTAAACTTCTTTAATAGAGTTTCACAGATCACCTACAAGAATTACCGTAAGAAAGGTACACTACAACCCCAAGATACTAACATAATAAGTCATGTATAACACAATGCTCAGAATAACCTTTTTAGTATAGCTTTGATAACAATAGACCTAGGAGGTGATTGTTATATAGATCAGAGTCTTCGGATTATTTGTCAATAATTTTTAAGCTTTTATATAGTAACTTGAAAAACACGTCATTCTAATGACATTGTATCGACGTATTGACAACTTTCATTGATACTATTTGTAATACGTTTTCATCGCTTCCTTAACTTATTGTACCATTCTCCACGCCACATATATTGCTTAGATAAGGTTTATTAAATTATTATTATCTTACTTAGAATAAACTCTAAACATTATTTTAATGATATTTTAATAATGGAAGCAGATTACAACGCAAATATTTGTTTCAATAATTTGCACACTAGTCATTATAAGTTTGATTTCTACTTAACATAAATAATATAAGTTACCGCCTAATACATGGGTCGTCTTTCATTCATAATAGTAACGGGTATATTTACGTCTATACGAATTTAATGTAATAGAAATAATAAAACTCACAAAATTGTTCACATATTTTTTAATTTTGCACTCAAAAGAAAAAATTAAACTTCGTAAAATTGATGACACGTGTTGGCTGTTGATGAAGTAAATTTTGTTTTAATTAAATAATAAATATCTTTGATACACACACATATAGTAACTATTTCTATGGTAAGCAACTTAATGTTTGTGGTACAGGTGACTGTTATAGCTAATTATTTGTTTATATATATACATAGAAATTATACATATATACAAACAAATATTAAACACAGTCTCAACCAGGAATCGAAACCGCAACCCGCCGAGCAGAAGCCACTACAAACTGCGAAAACGGGCTAGTCAAAAATTAATATTTGAACATTTTTTTCATGTCATTTTGCTGTTATGTAAATGTACTTCACATAATAATCAGCTGAACAAATAAATAAATGTATGCTATAATAAAATGATTATGGCGACTAGTGTGCAAATTTTTCTTAACATAATATTAATTTGTGGTTTTTAATATCATAACACGGAATGTTATAATAACAATGTACTTGGGCCCCATTTACTAAGCAATCACACACGTCTACTCATATCAGTAATGTATACTAATGTTTACCTACATAATTATATTTTTTTATACAACATGCATTTATTATTCTCATTCTGTATTCGGGAGACCCAAATGAATAATGCCAAGACTAATTACGTATCCAGACTTTTTTATCTATTCTACAACAATAAATTATTGAGACATACATTAAATACTTGTACAACTAAATCATCTCATATCACCATTACACAGTAAATAATTTCTATAATATTTACAAAATATATTAGATACCACACATTTTCAAATAGAATTAAAAAATACTAACCAAGTATCTAACTAAATAGTCCACTGAGTATTATATCAAAGTATACACTCATCTTACAAAAAACTATTTATTCATTTACTTCACTCAATCACTTATTTTGTTTAAGACTAATTTCAGATTTTTCTTAAAGATAATGAGGCTTTATTTCGCCGCCTAAATAAGTTCTTGTAAGCTTTTCTATATTCATTTGACATAACCACGTAAATGACAGGATTAATACTAGAGGATAAAAACAAAAGAACGTAGGCCGCTATATTAGATACGGGATGAGGTTTAATTTCGTGCAAAACTTTCGTAATTGTTATGGGTAGGTGACACAACCAAAATGTTATCATTATAGCAATTATCATAGTTCCTAATCTTCTATCCTTTCGCGTCGGTAGTGAAAGTTTGAGAAGGGCCATAGATTTTCTTAGTCTGGTTCTTCGTAACCTCGAAGGTTCTTGTTTTAGCTCTTCCGAGTGTCTTACGATGTCGTCTCTAGTGTCTACTTTGAAAGTAGCACAGCGCTGAAGTGGCGGACTTGGTTCGATCCTGAGTGAAATTTGAGGGTCTTTGGTTTGTTCTACGACGTAATTGGTACTACTGTCGGCTGTTATTCGCGCTAAAACAGAGGAAGATACATCAGCTGAAGAATCTTCCTCCGGTTCTGGTAATCTCTTATTCGTTTTCAAAGTTTTTTTCGTTGCTTTTCGAACGATAAAAAATATTCTTGCATACAAAATGGATATTACTATAGACGGTAATATAAAAGCCGTTAGAAACACAATAGTTTTCGGCGATACATTATTTTTATCTGGAAGTATAGAGCAGGAGCCGATACCAGCGTCTAATCCAAATCTTCCCCATTTCTCGAACCATATTACTGTGGTAACTGCAAACGGGAATATCCATATACCGATTAGCATTATTGCTATATTTCGGTACTTGTACAACCTATTAATAAAAAAAATATTTTACTTATTAAAATTGAAAGTTTTTACACAAAAAATAGGCTTATAAAACTGGGAAAATTGTTGGTTAAACTTTTAAATTAAAAGAATGACAGATTTTTTGAAAGAGAGAGAAAATTTTTCTTCTGTTGCAATATAAATCTAACAAACAGTTTACTTCAATGTCTCTTACAAACTGTTACAATTTTATTATGTATGAAGACATTTCTGCACTACATTATACTCACTTGGGATAAAATCTTGGATGAGCAATCATGACATATCTGTTGATAGTGATAGCCAAGATCGTAAAAATAGATATGGCGACCAAGGCGTATCTTGCTAGAGGAAACAAGCGGCATATCAGCCCGCCGTATTTCCAAGACCGATGCCAGAACGTTGAAGCGGCGAGTGGGAAGTTAAAACAGCAGAAGAACAGATCGGAGCAAGATAGACTCATTATAAAAATTGCTGTCGCGTTACGCACCTGCAAAAAGAAAGTACGATGTCAATAAATGTTAACACACACATGTATAAACAGTAATATAACAATCGAGGTTATTAACACATATTTTCATCACTTCATTGATAGTTTCTTTTTCCCAGTTAATTAAAGTTTGAAAACTTGAATGAATGTGTTTTCAAGTAAAGCAAGCAAGGCAAAATAATTGTTCATCACTTCAGCCTGATACAGTCCACTGCTGGAAATAGGCTAGTTCCATGGTGATAGTGGAACTGTGTTATCCGTTAGTCGCCTCTTACGATACCCACGGGAAGAGAGGGGGTGGCTATATTCTTAATGCCGTAACCACACAGCATACATAATTGTTAAGTTTATTTAATTTTTCCTCATCTGTTGCAATTTATCATACTCAGTTAAAGAGATCATAATCAGCCTATTACGGAAATCAGTATACTGCTGGAAGTTATTAAAGATGTCACAAATATAAATTTATTTTTGAATTCTTTAATACATTTAATGTTTATGTGATACACATTATATACATGTAGTACGTTATATTTACAAATCAAATAGATCCAATATTGAATGTCGTTTGGTGGAACGGAGTTTCGAATGATGTACGAGTATTTACTCGTATAAGAGAATATTATATAATTTCCTGCATCTCTGGCAAAATGTGATACGATAAACGAGAAGACGTTTCCTTAGGCACTTACACAGCTATCTTCGTGACGTATGTCAAGCCTATTTAACTGAACCGAATTTTACCCTTCGAGGGACCTAAATTTGTAACTCAACACAAACATATTTCTTAAGGGAAGATATCCTTTCGTCAATATTAATCAAATCATTGTCGATGATATAGTTATTAAACCAGAATAAAAATATGATACCATTTTCAATCGGTAAATAGTAATTTCTCTACAATCGTTATTAACTCCCCAATATAAAGTAAAGAAGAGCGTTACATAAGCGCATATTCTTATTTTGGTCTACAGTTAAAACAGAGAATCAGACTGTTGGCAAAAAATTTAAAACAGAAGAATTTTTTTTACTAATAATGTTGTATATTTTTTCATCATTTCAAATATCACACAATTCTTTTCATATATTATGTACAAATTATAAGAAAAAAGTTATTATAATTATTCAGATAAATATAGTATATTAGAATGCTCTTTTTTGCCTTTTTTGTGGATTGCTTTATCCTTTTTCGAAAATAAATCATATATTTTTTAAATAAGACAATTTTCGAGACGATCACGAAATACACTTATAAATCAAATGTGTCACATTGGTATTGCCATAAATTCTTTTGTGGACAGCGGTCTATTGATGCTTGGGATATATTTATTAATGAAAACTAGCCGTTGACAGGCAATATGCAACGTAACTTATAACATAAATGGCAAATTGAAGTTATTGATTCTGAGTGAGGTCCAGTTAGGTGACAAACAAACGTACAAAAGAATTATTTATTTTAAGATTAAATTCGTTACTTTTATTGTTGATTCGTCAGACGCTGTCCTGTCTTGCTAATTCTCAACCGTATTGAAGTTAATATCTTCAAAATATTTTATTGCTCAATTTTCTTAATTTTTAATTTCATAAGATGCGTCTAAAAATTATTAAAGCGTAACAAAATAAAAACATTGCCAAATTGGTCCGGATGTTTACAGGGTTTGAGCTTAGCAACAAATTAAGCGATTCATATTTATTTGTGTTAATAGATTTATATAATTTGTATTAATAGATTTATTTATTTATATACCTTAGAATAATTATTATAAAAATAGTTCTGTTTTACCGCTACTGTTATAGTTATTGTAATGTGTTATATATGGAACAGTATTATTTAGCGAGTAAGCTGGTGAATGCGTGATGAGAACGTTACGAAAAGTGTGATCGAGCGAGGCGAACGGAATTTGAGAGTGAGATATAAGTGAGATGGAGCTTAAGAAGTTTTACTTCAGTCGTGTGGTCTAAAGCACACTCGTTTTTATATATATCCATAGATATTTAGTGTAAGACCTGTTAAGGTACGAAATTTGATTTCGTTCGTAAGTGACTTCTGACGTTCAAAGCACGTCCGCACGGTACGTTACAGCGACATTTTCGTTATTAAATTTTTGCTTTTTGTCTCACAACGATAGAATATTTTAATCTATACCGAATTTCGTAGGATTTGTGTACCTAAAAATGAAATAGTTCGAATCAAGTATTAACTCGTGACTTCTGTTATGAATGATAAAAAGATTTTTGGCTATTTAATTTATATTATATAATTTTAGTTCATGTAGCTGTACCCTGTGCGCGTAGCTACGCTTTTTTTTTTCGGTCTTACCAACTCAAAACCTTTGTAAGCTCACGCACAGCACTGCTGAAGACCATGACATGATCAAATGAATCGTTTATGATTCTATAAAGGAAATACAGACAAATATATTTTTTTTATATATAGAAGATTGTAATGCAATAATTTTTTGTGTATATGGATAAAGTATGTATTAAAATAATGTTATAAATGATTGTTTTTAATTTCTCAAGACTTCCACATCCTAGCTTTAATTAACAAAAATTAAATCGACGAAAAGACTGAAATGAAAATAACTTCTTAAACTTTATACCTAAAATCTTGAAGAAATTTAAATTACTGATTTCAAGTTGGCGTAGAAGAAAAAAAGCGTAGACTGTATAGCAGTAGGAGTAAATAATTAAATATAATGTCGGTAAAAAATTCGGGTCAGCACGCTACTTTTCAATAAAATTAATGTATATTTTAAAATAATTTAAATTTATATGAATTGAAAAAAAAAAACAATTAGTTAAAGACCTATTACTATCTATTCTTACACTTTTAGGGATGAACTTTTTTTCTGTGCTTAGTGGTTTGGTTTTGATCCTTTTTTTTACCCAGAGGAAATCCCTAATCGATACTAGCCTGGGGGAGCTGGAGGGTATGTCCGATTCGCACGGAATAAAACCTCTGAGGTGTTCCTTCGACACGCCTGGGCAGAGTCACGGGGACGCGATTGCACTTTTGATTCTAATTAATACAAAACAATATAACTTAGACAATCTAATATAATGACAACCGTATTTAAATTAATTACACAAATACAATTGGTAATTTATAGACATATCTAATCTAACAAAACGTATCAAAAAAATAAACTTTTCTGCTTTAATGTCGGTTAAAGATCCATCGCATCGTAGTAAGTTCCTCAAGATGGTTTCTTCCCTTAATTCCCATAAGGATAAATTTCCAACACAACACGACAACGTTGATACACGAGACTTTTATTTACATAATATAGATCTTTCACTCCTTATTTATCTCTCGAAGGAGTTTAATAATAAAAGTATTGGTGTAGCTTTTAATTTATACTGATTTTAAACTGAAATATTCCTGTATTTACTTTGTAACTGCCGCGCTCGTTATCACTAAAGTGTGAATACGTCATCGAGTTGTACCTTCATTGTTTACTAATTGCGTGTGTGTTCATGGTTTTGCCCGCGTAATTTTCGATCTCATGGAAATTTCGAGATAAGAAGCCTAAAGTTATGCTGGATCTCAATCTATCTACGATCCAAGTTTTATTACAATTAAATAGCTGTTTTATGTGAAAGAGTAACAAACATCTATTTCACAAGCTTTCGCATTTGTTATATTGGTAGAATGCCTCGATTGTGAAATTTTCTGACTGTGATTCTTACAGGTAAATGTTTATATGACGCATACATGTATGTCTGATTAGTTTGTTATTTCAACGCTTCCGCCTTTGTTATATGTAAAAAGTAGGACAAGAATTACTTTACAAATATTCAAAGCTAATATTTAAGATTTATATTTATATACTTTGGTAATAGGAAGGTTAATTTGCATAGTGAATCGAAATTGCACGAACGTGATTTATACTACAATTATCTAATAGTAATAAATATTTAATACATGAATATTAAATATTTACTACCATTAGATAATTAATAATTAATAATACTATACTCAATTTTTATTTTAATGACATATTTACTTACACGAAAAACAGATTTACTTTATATCATTTGATACATATCATAATAAAGTCTTTGGTACATAACTATATTCAAATATTGAAAAAAGATAACTCCAAGATTACAACTCGTTAAAGATTCATGGAATGAATATCGAAAATAAATATCGAAATGAATTTTAAAAGTATTACGGTTCTCCTTATCTTATTCATCGAGAGCACTTAGCGTCACCGAGTCATAGCGTCCGCGAAACGGTATCACAAAACTTTCTCATGTAGGTACAATATATTCACTGTAGTGACTTACGTACTAACGTGCGTCATTTTGTAAACATTACGTATTTAAATACGGTGAAGGATACTTTGCGTTTTTAATAATTTTGTGGAATATATACGTAGGATTCCCAGTTATTGTCGTTCTCAATAATATTTATCATGTTTTTGAAATTTATTTTCATATTTTTTTAACGTTTATATTTCTCTTTTCTAGTTTTAGTTTTGCGTTTCTGAATGTGGATCGATGAATGAGTGTTTATATCTATGTCATAAAAAATACAAAATTAATTACAATGGAACTTAGTATGTAGATAGTTGAAGATTTAAGAGAATGATATAGGCTACTTCTTATCCCCAAATTACGACGTCATCTGAAATCACAGCTATAAGACTATAAGTGTCACCTGGTTATCGAATATTCGAATAGATAAAAATGTATTTGACATAATCTTTTAATATAACATTATAATTATATACTTAGAAATGTTGTATATCAAAATGATCTTTAATTTTTTAACTTTAACACTTGAGTAAAAATAATATGACACACCGAACATTACAATATATGGGGAAATCATTTATGCTGTCTTGGCACAATTGGAAGCCATTATAGTACAGAACAGAACAACGAATATATGAATGAATTATTGGATGACTTTATTAATGTTAAATAAGGAAAATTACCAAAAAATGTAAAATAAATATATTTTGATTTATATGTATTATAAATGTCAATAAGTAGCTGGTTAAACCCAATCACCTACTAAAGTGTGTCATATTATTATTCATACTTCTTCATTCTTATAAATTTTGCCCTTAAAGAATTTAAATTAATAACTTGGTTGTTTGGTTATTTGATCACAAACGACAAAAATCGACTTTAATTGCATTGACCAGTAATAAAACATAGGAAGAGGATACAAGGTAGGTAGATAGGAGAGAAAAAATAGTCAAGTAAATACGAATTTTTAGAAATAATTCAAAAAGTTATTATCAAATCTCAGTAAAATTGAAATAAGACCACATGAGAAGCACAGCTTTCGATTAAAAAAGAATCATCAAATCGGTACACCCAGTAAAAAGTAATGAGGAATAGGATGATTGTGAGTGAGGTATCTACCAAGCCGTAGTAATTGATGTATCTAATTTGATGTCGTCATTATCAGTATTTTAATAGAATATGCCATCAACAATTAGATTTGACATAATATAAAATATTCGTATTTGTTACATTGGTTTTTGTATTTAATTTTTTTTTTTACATTTTTATTAATAATTCATATTTTAAATAAAAGTTTAGTAATAGTAATTATTTATAAATTTAATTTGAATAACATAAATAGAAAGAAGTAATAAACACATAATAAAATATATTAATCTACATATTTACCGCTTTTTTCAACTTTCTCGAAACCAATGCTTTGAGGCTTTACCAAAAAATTTCGTTGTACGAGTAGGTCAAAACTTATCTCTTGACCGAGGCTACTGCTAACTTTTGGGTCTCCAGTTGATTAAATTAGCTACCCATTAACTCGATATACACGAATTTAAATTGAGAGCAATTTAGCAGGTAATAATATGGAATATTAAAATGATAAGAAATTATGTATTATATATATTAAAGTTATCTGGTTTTGTTCAGACATAATTGTAATCAGTATCCTGGTTCCAACTGCGGTCGACCGCTTGTGGCAGATTGCTACGTGTTAAAAAATTTGTTTGTTGGGCCAGAGAGAGTCACCCACAATTCCTAACACGAGACTACAAGAGAGAGAGAGTAAAAAAAAATCCTCCAGAATCTTAATCTTCTTTTTTTTCAAAAGCTCACAAAATCAACTTACATTAATGCAAAGCTTATACCATAAGAAGCTACAATGACTCACCCACAATTAATTGCACTCAGATCTTAAGACGGCGAGAGAAACCAACCCAAAAAAAGAAAAAGAGGCCGCAAACACTCGCCCTGAGGCTTATATACAGCAAACCCAGCGCGTCGCGACACAACTACCCCCTAAGGTGAACCGCAACGTAATATGATACGAGGATATTCCAAAAAATTAAATCAGTCGCCTAGAAAAAGTAAATAGCAACGCTAATGCATAATACATCAGCAGGAACGAAATTACGTGCTGATAAAAATATATGCTACAAGATTAATGTGAGAAAACTTTTAAGGCCATAATGTGCCATACTCCTTTAGATGAATTTTATTATTAGTCTAAAACTTCCTATTTTGTTATGTAAATATGAAATTTCATGTGACTTTACGTTTTACTACTTATTTCATTTATTACACCAACATTGATATTAGAATAAATAATATATTTAAAAATTATTAAACTTTTATGTAATGTTAAATCTAATATTTTTAGATATCTAATTCACTTTTAATCACAGTGAAGAATATCATATGATCAATGAAGAATATAACCTAACTGTAACTAATTTTCTAACTAAAAAAAACTTTGTACAGAACTTTCTTACATAACGTAGGTGAGCATTGTGAAACATTATAAGAATTATACATTCCCTAAGGGGAGTATTACACAACTTTGTTTCGGAAATGTTTGATACATTAAAAAAATATAAAAAATTTGTGACATTTATATTCGCGAGCTCGAAGAAGAAGCAACAATCTTTTAAATTTTGCCAAGTTGAAACAGTTACAATATGATATTTAAAAGCCGTTCTGGTGTATTAGTGCAAGTAGTTCTCGAAAACACCAACGGTTTGCGGGTTCGATTCCCACTCGGGATGGATATTTGTATATGTAGAAATATTTTTTTCCAAATTGGATATCTGTCATTGACGGTGTGTAGCGTATGCGGTACGTAGGGAACATAACCGCCAACCCTCAGTGGAGCAGCGTGGTGGATTAAGCCCTAATCCTTATACTACACGGAGAAAGAGGCCAATGCCCAGCATGTTAGAGGCTTAATGCATATACGTATTTATATATAATTATGTGTGTGTATGTATCCCTTCTTTCTGCTTTAATTCTTGTTCTTTTCGATCGCTCTTTTATTTTAAAGTAAATAATATTTGTATTTCTTTATAACGCTTTTATGCGTAATTGAATGCCCAAGCTACCATGTGCGTCTATTAAATTTTTAACACAATAGCAATAATAAATAGGTAAGTAATTTTGCATTTACACACACAGCTCTACATAAAGCTCTGGTAACATTTAGTTTCAAACTGCGTCAAATTGAATCATTAATTATCGTAGTATGAGTGTGTTTGATAGTGGGATGATTTTTTATTGTATACTTTTTTATTAAATATGATCTCATTCCATTATTATGCTATTTTTAACAAGACAGCGCGGCTGTGATTTTGTTATTAATATTATGATACATAACAAATATAATCTAGACATATGTTAATTTATTTTAGATAACAAAATTGTTTATATATTTTATATTTAAGTTAAACTGTCAATCTTGTTATCTGTGTCAACGAAGCAAGACGAATCTAAGCCTAATTAGTGTGTTTAGTATGTCTGTATTCTTTGGATAGTCGTTAAATTTGTTTTTAAATTTTATATTTAAGATATCCAAGGGCGCAATTGTCGCGTGTGTTGTGTGTGTGTGTGTGTCTGTGTGTGTGTGTGGGTGTGTGTATGTTTGTATGGTTGTGTGTGTATGTGTGTGTGTGTGTATGTATATTCTGTTATTTAAACGAGTGACAAATAACGAATGTAAAAAATATTCTTAAAGCCTAAATAAACATTTATACTTATACCTATTTCGTATATATTGGTATATATTATTTCGCCTATAAGACCTTTTGATGTATCTGTTAAATACGTAAAATGTAACGCAAGCTATAAATTTTTAAAAAAGTCCATTACTGATTTATCTTATTGAAGGAATCTCTAATAAATATTATAATACCATTAAACCCAAGAATAATGACTATGAAGATATTGCTAATATTGTTAAACCATTATTACACGAGTGATGAACGATATAAATTGAATTGAGTTACAAGAACTTACTTTTTCGTAGCGCGCCAACGCCAATATTGTGATGATGTTCCCCGGTATTCCAATCAGCATGAAGATAATACAACACGCCGTTGCAAACTTCATCAACCAATCCGGATAACCTTTGAAAAGTTCCACTGCAGCCAAATATTGGTCAGGAATAAAGTCACTTGCATTTACAAACACATCACTGTTGTTCTTCATAAATACCATCTTAAACTGAACTAAACTACACTTTGCACGTCATACATCCACAGTTATACAATTACAAATGGGAGTTTATTGTAAACATCATTGCGTTAATTTTTTTCCTAGAATGAGTTTCCCTAATGACTCAGGATATGCGTTGGGTTTCGTTCGAAATTTACATTGTGTTACTCCCATGGTCGCCGTATACATTTATCAATATATTTAAGAGACTACTTAACAAAATAATGTATAAGTAACATTTGAATTATTACATATTTCTAACGGAATTCCTTCAACGTAAGCAACAAGACAAATAATATTGTTACAAGGAAATAATCTTGCGGAATGTTATAAGATAAGACTGTAACATTAAGTTCACATTCAGATTTACGTAAACAATGTTGAATTATAGTAATAACATATTAATTATTTATTAAAGTAGAGATTGTTTAATTATATTGGAGTCGCGAGTAATTACATAACTATATTAATATATATGGTATACATACTTCAAAGTTATCAAGTAATTTTTACTCCTACGTTAATAAATTATGTAAAAATGGCAAAGAGCCAAAATTCTAATAATATTTACTTAGAGTATTCGTTATTTTATATCAACAAATGTCGTTTATTAAACATTATCGTCATTACATATCTTTCATATAGCACAATCACGGACGGCTCGCGATTATAACGTATTTATGTACAAAACATTGACAATCATACGTACAAGTAAGCACTACCCTATAAATGATTAATTTGTAGTTATTAAACATAACAAAGTTCAAAGTTCAGTAATCGTAACTTCTCGTGAACGTTTAAAAGTCAACTTCATAATTACTTCACAGTATTTATTCGAGGATAGTTACGGCGGGTGCTTCTCGGAGACACCTTCGCCGGGCGAACGTCACGCCCGCTTCCGGCACATTAAAAGATTCTTGTAGGCCTGTCTATATTCACTCGACATCACTACGTAAATGATTGGATTGATACATGTCGTCAAATATATTAAAATATATCCCGCAATATTCGCGGCAGGATGAGAGGTAAACTCTCTGAACAGTTTTGTCAGAGTGATTGGTAAGTAGCATACCCAAAATGACACCATTATAGCCATAATCATCTTCAAAAGTTTTCTGTCTTTTGGCGTTAGTCGGGGCGGTCTGACGGGCGCCGGCGAACGTCTTAACGCAACCGCTGCCTGTCGAAGTCTTTTGGTCGTATCCCCACCACTTGGCGTTCTTGGTTTAGCATCAAGAGCACACTCGTCGTCATGACCATCTAACGTATCTACGCCTGATGATGAGGAACGTTCTGGTCCCGGAGTTGGTGGATAATGAAGTGTAGGCGGAGCGAGTAGAGCTTTTTTAGGAGGTGCGACGTGGTTGTATCCATTTTCTGGGCCTGGAGATCGTTCTAGCGCTGTGGAAGCTGAGCCAACAGCAGAGTCTTCTATACCAGGTCTAGGTCTTCGACCAGGTGCACGTGATCGTCTAGCAGCATCTCTTACAATACAAAATATTCTCGCATAGCATATCACAATGGCCAGACAAGGCAACATAAAAGCCCCAACGAATAGAAATTCTTTTGGTGAATGGTTGTTTTGATCGGGAAGAATAGAACAAGATCCAATGGAGGGGTCTAAGCCAAAACGTCCCCATTTTTCCAGCCACGTCGCAACAAGTGCTCCAAAAGAGAAAGCCCAGGTGCTAGCTACCATCACAGCCAGGTACTGTCTTTTGTATAATCTGTAATAGAAAGAGGAACGTCAAAAACCAAATAGCTGATACCTATTCTGTGTTTTCAGTAGTCATTGTCTATGTTTTATTTTTAATTATATCAATTAAATATATGCTTAAAATATTCTTAGCTTGTATATTTCTTTGACGAACTTTGATGTTTTTCGCAGCCGTAATGTAATATAAGGATCGTTACTAAGTTAGTTACACGGAGGTACTTACTTAGGATATAGCCTTGGGTGTGAGATCATGACATATCTGTTTATGGTGATCGCAAGCACAGTAAACAAAGACACAGCAACCAGTGCATATCTTGCAAGAGGAAACATCCTGCAGAGCGTTCGCCCGTGAGCCCACGAGCGCTGCCAGAACGTCGAAGCTGCGAGCGGGAGGTTAAAGCAGCAGAATAGCAAGTCGGAGCAAGACAAATTCATTATGAACACGGCTGTCGCGTTTCGAACCTGAAATTTTATAAAAATATTAGTAAATTATTATTATTAATCTTTTAATTTTTAAAAAATAAATTTATAAATTTGTTATTAATATAAATAAACGATTTGACCGTTTATTTATCTACATCATTACTATTTGGGGCATTCCACGCGAAGCGGTCATTTAAAAAACTTTTTCAAATTCAATGTTTCCGATTTTAGTAATTTTCGAATATGTTATACATATATATATCCCCAATCTATATTTGTAATATTATTATAGTATATTGTTTAATTAACGAGTTATTAGTCATTAAGGTTTTGAGTAACCAGCAGGTACTGTAAGTGCCAATATTACGTATTTAAAAGTTATTTTAAAATAAACAAGATATGTATAGCTTCAATATTTTTTAGTTATTTTTCTAAAATAGCTAACAGTATATAGTAGAAACTTGCAAAGTTCTACAATGATCCGAAAAGTTGTTTAGGAACTAGACCAGTTATAATTCTTGAGCGCAGTAGCTGGTGGTTGCGTTCGGAATACATCTGATGCCTGCTAGCAACAGTTTCAGTAGCATTCATTAATTTTATACTGCAGATTAAATATTATAACAATCTTATCAATGGTTTTGAATAATAAAAATTCAATGTGTCATAATTATAATAGATATATAAAGGCGCGAAGCTCTAGAAATATGTAAATAATATCTGAACAGTATGAAATGAAAGGAATAACAATAAGAAACTTTTAAGAACTAATAGAAAACGGCACTCGGATCAGTATCGGTAATTTCTAAAGTAGAGTAATTAATTATTATATGTACTGTTCATAAATCAATTATATTTTACATAGATAAGAATACGTCGATACGTTTAACCATTTAAATTTATTTCAAAATCTCTCATTCATAATTGTGTAATAAACGTCCATATTTAAGCAAGATAAACTAACGACTGCTCCCTTATCGCATCCTCAAAATATATATTACAATAACTACAATGATCACTGACCTACGGCAAAGAAGAGATATGGCTATAAATATTCCCGGCATGCTTATTATGATTACGGAGACAGAATATGAAAGTATATTCATTTAGAATTTCATCTAGAGTAGTCCTTGGCACAGGATGTGACCCTGTAGCGGCGTTCTCCTTCTGCGAAGAGGTAATGACGCAGAAGGAGACCGCGGAGCGGGCCAGAGAGGAAGACGCCTCTGCTGGACTGCACTCGGGGGCAAGGAGGAGACGGTATGCCCACCTCCTCCTCCCCTCGTAATAGTGGGGACGACACTACCCCACACGTCTGAGGGGTGGCCTTGTTGTGAGCGAGGCCACCCCACCATTGTTTGGGGGCTTTGCCCGGGCCTTCCGCAGGGGCTAGGTGGCGAATGCTAGCGCGACCCCATCTCGCCCCACTCAGGAGAACGACTGCTCACACGTGGTGGTTTTTTAGTCAGTAGGAGTCTGACATAACCCTCTGGCGCCCCCGCGCTGGAGGGTATCCATGATGAATTTGCCACAGGTAAAAAAAGGGTATGATCCTGCTCTCCGGGCGTGATGGTCGACTTCCGTTCCAAGTCTGGTTATTGTGTAGATGTATATTAATATACGAACTATTTATATGATTTATAAAAAAAATATCTACCTGTATCACCTGGCTGTTATTTATAACAGAATGATTAATGTAAGAACGCCTATTAACTAACAGAACAGATCGCGTGTATATGTACGTTAAAGATATTTATATTATTATAAAAAGCACACAAAAAAAAGTATAGCACGGATGCTTATAAGAGGTTCATGAAGGTTTATAATTAAAACAGAAATACCTTCTTTTTTTCTGTATCAAAATTGCCTTATTACATTTAAAAAAAATATCGGGACTGGAAATTATTATATATTTAAAATCTTTGGTTAATTTCACCGACACGTATGCGTAATACTAGTAATTATAAATATTGCGATTCAATTATCATTCCATTTCAGAAATTATATGAAATTTTATAAGAGTATTAAAAGCGATATCACTAAGGATTTATTTTCCAATTTGCATATAAGATTATTACAAAATTGTAATTTCTAAATGAAAGCCTTACCGCGTTGATGTAATAAATGTAATTTAATTAAATTACTAAGTAAAAGATTTGAAAATTTAATTTTTACAGAAAACAGTTTTATTTACTTGTCTTATTATTCGACTTTACACAGATTATCTCAAATGGTGAGGAACAACAATTTGTTTAGGTCAAATGTGTGAAAATAATAACAGAACTCTTGTAGTCTTATAAAAACGAGGCAGAAGCAAAAGAATCATCATCATCATTACAGCCTATACAGTCCACTGCTGGACATAGGCCTCCACAAGTTTACGCCAAAAATAACGTGAACTCATGTGTTTTGCCCATAGTCACCACGCTGGGCAGGCGGGTTGGTGACAGCAGGGCTGGCTTTGTCGCACCGAAGACGCTGCTGCCCGTCTTCGGCCTGTGTATTTCAAAGCCAGCAGTTGGATGGTTATACCGGTCGGCTTTTTAAGTTCCAAGGTGGTAGCGGAACTGTGTTTTCCCTTAGTCGCCTCTTACGACACCATACGCACAAGAATATTATAATGAAATTACATATTTTTACATTATAGTAATAAATATATTGCTATACCTATGACACATGTTATACCTATGTTACAGCTATAGATTGTACCTGTTGCGCTGGCGTTTACGGGTTCGATCCCCATGATATACATGATAAACATTTGTATTGGCCATACAGGTGTTTGCCGTGGTCTAGGTGTTTTTGCAGTCCTTGTGGGTCTCCCCACCGTGCCTCGGAGAGCACGTTAAGCCGTCGATCCCAGTTGTTATCATGTACACCTGATAGCGATCGTTACTCATAGTAGGAAATATATCCGCCAACCCGCTTTGGAGCAGCGTGGTGGATTAAGCTCTGATGCTTCTCCTACATGGGGAAAGAGGTCAATGCCCAGTAGTGGGATATTACAGGCTGAAGCGTATACCTATTAACTAAAGTTATAATCATATTAAAATAATAAAGTTCACTGGTTACATTTAACATTGTAATAAAACCTTGGGACAATAGTAGACAATGAAAACCTTGCCTGTATTTCTATAGGTCTCTGGCTAGCTAGCCACTTATTCATTAAGATTTATTTACATTACTCAACAACGCGGCTTTTCGTGTTACAAAAGTTCAAATAGGCTTTCCTTTCTAAGAACATCACAATAATTTTTGCTACCGCCATTATTCTTGCTCTTAATGAGATATAATAAGGAAACAGTTTGTATCAAATGATAAAGAACTACGCACATCTTTTCAGGTCAAGAAATCAAGGCCTTCAAAGCCGTTTGTAGGCGATATCTGACCACGAGATTCGGTGTATTATTTTAAGTTGAAAACATTAAAAATGTTTTATTCTAATACTGAAAAATTTAATAATTTTTATTCTAACACTGAAAAGCTTAAATATGTTTTATCCTCCATCTTTTATTGTTGATAAAAGATATCACCATTGCAATCAATGAAAGATAGAGGGTATTTTCCATAATTTCAGTTTAAGCGTAAAATAATTATCATCATCATCATTACATCAGTTATCGCAGTCCACTGCTGGACATAGGTCTCCACAAGTTCGCGACAAAAATGGCATGAACTCATATGTGTTGCTCATAGTCACCACGCTGCAGGCGGGTTGGACATATTTAAAAAATCTTTAGCGTACACACTTTTAATAAAACGTGTAAATCATTACACACTTTTAATACGTATATAATATGTAAATTATCAAAAACTACTATCAAGATACTTATCTACAAGACTATTATCAAGATATTTTTAGACTATAATTGAATAAAATAATAAATTAAAAAAAAAATAAACATTTCATTTTACATAGGTACATTAAAAAATGGGTATATTTCTATATTTAAGAGAAATAACTGCGACTAACGATTACAAATGAACATATTTATTGAAGCGAAAGTGACGATCTTTTTGTTAACGCTCTATTTTGAAAACGTACATTGTCAGTCGAGACCCATTACGACTATTGAAATGATTCGCCAAAAAGTATAATTTAATGTACATTTAGAAGTGAAAAAAAATTGCAAAATGTTTACATAATATTCTCTTTCAACTCTAATTGTTTTCGTTCTTTTTACGTGAAATAGTATTCACACACTCCAATATATATTGGAGTGTCTGTTTGTAGTATTAAAATAACCGCTGTTTATTAAATGTAATATGGATGTATACACGATGCATATACCGAAACATCATTTTTTTTTTAATATTGTCAGTCTGTTTGTTCCGGCTAATCTTTGAAACAGCTGGACCGATTTTCACGGGACTTTCACTGGCAGTTTCTAGTTTATATATGTGTATATATATATATATATATATATATAAACGTAAGCGTTTGTGTATTGAAATAAAAACTAAAGTCTTTGCTTTGTAAAGTGATTTTTACATAAGTACATAACATAATACATAATAATAATAAGTACATAAGTACAAATGATTATTATTTACTAACTTGTTAAGAGGAACAACATTAAAACACCGGTCGTGGATAAAGTTTTTAGATAAGTTACGAATAGACTTTAACAATAGGAGTTAGAATAGACCCTTAGAGTTTGTTTCTCTTTAATTAATAAACTACAATTTTTGGATTCATATTTACGAATAGAAATATCTCTAAAATATATTGGAAGTCGATGGTCATCTATAATGTCTCAGTCTCTCGATATTAAATACTGAATAGGTTTAAAATTTTCTGATTTAAAATCAAAAATAACTTTATTTATATTTATACTAGCTGACCCGGCGAACTTCGTATCGTCTAACACAAACTTTATCGTATGGTATTAAAGTTCAAATTGACTTTTAAGTATTGTCACAAATCTTTTGTATGGGAGTATAGAAAAGTGTTGTTTTTAGACTTTTTCAGGAAATTTAAATTTTTTTTTTATCATCCTCGTACTTCAAGGAATATTTTAAAAAAAGAATTAGCGAAATCGGTCCAACCGTTCTCGAGTTTTGCGCTTAGCAACACATTCAGCGACTCATTTTTATATTATAGATTAAATATAACTTTCAAATCGTCGTTTTACAAATAACAATTTTAAAAGTGATTATTATATTTAAAAGTGAAATTACCACCGATTCGGAATATAGATTCTGCAGAGAAGAATCGGCAAGAAACTCCGCAGTTACTCTTTAAAAAATAATATAGGTATAAACTGTGTTTTAGTACAAAATTTGTTTTGTAAAATCTTTATCATCTATGTAATCAGCATCGAATAACGCTTTATCTATTTTTTTTTCAATAAACACTTTAAATTTAGAGATAATTGCAAAATGTGGGATTTTATTATACAGCAGAATACCAAATCCCAGAAAGGAGACGCCATTATCTATTTAAAAAAATAATTTCCAGTAGAAACAACTGCCGGATTGTATGCGTTATCTTGAATATGACGGACAAACATGACAAAACTTATCGTTAAATGTAATTTTAATTTTTAATGTGGTAAGTAATATTTTTTTCTTATCAATTTTTATACACACAATATTTTAATGATAAAATTTGTTATTTTTTGTGTTTACTGTAATGTACTTGTTTCGCGGTTTGATTTTAATTCATTTTTGTTATACTTACTCTTCTGCTTCTATGGGTTTGAAAAAATAAACTCTTGAGAAACAGATAATAAAATACTTTTTAATTGATTTATACTAGGAGAAACGTTTCTAATAAAAAAGTACGGACTTTTGAAACGAAATTTTGTACAAAACCTAGGTGTTTAAGATATTTCTTTATTAAGTCCTTATTTTTAAAGTCGTTAAGAAGTTATTAAATGTAAGCTGGGTGGGACGACCGCTCTGGTGTAAAGGTGCGTATGCCGTGTCGGCGGCGCCTAAGCACCGACGGACGGTCGCGAGTTCGATTCCCGCTCGGAGTGGATATTTGTGTTCATGCAAATATTTATTTCCGGTCTGGTTGTTAGTCCTTGTGGGTCTCCCCACCGTGCCTCAGAGAGCACGTTAAGCTGTCGTTCCCGTTTGTTATCATGTACACATGATAGCGATCGTTACTCATAATAGGGATCTATCAGCCAACTCGCATTGGAGCAGCGTGGTGGATTAAGCTCTGATCCTCTTCCTAAATGGGGAAAGAGGTCTATGCCCATCAGTGGGTCATCAGTGAGCCATCAGTGGATCAGTATTACAGGCTGAAGTGAGCGAAGCGAAACTGGCTTAAGTTTCGTGACCATGGCGCTTGTAATGGTGACGAAATATCGGAAACACAGTGACCGAAAAAAAAACTTCTAAAAAAAATTGTACCATTCTACATATAAATTTGAATCAATTCAAAAACTTTTTTCAATAAAATTTATAGTTATTACAAGTGAATTGTTTTTAGTTTTATTTCTTGTGATTGTCCAAGCAACTGTTACTCTCTAATGTCTCGTCTATGCTGTTGTCCGTCCCTGACATGTATATCTTGCTTTTTATTACGCAAACGCTCGACAAATGAAATTGCAATGTATGTTTTTGTCCTGCACTCTTTACATTAATTAGAAATAATATAAGATATTGCAGTGAGGCTAACAGCAAAGAATACAATGCTGTATCACTAAAATATTTTGCTACACAAGCTCATATTTTATGTAACGGATTATTTACGTAACTAATCATTATTTATTACATTGAAACATATTTTTCTGTTACATTGAAATTTAAAATGATATTTTATTGTAAATTAATATTTTTGAACGACGTGTACTCATCAGTTATCTATTACAACAGATATATTTTATAAATACGATGTTCACTGTGTGAATACTGTTAATTATTTTTAAAATTCATATTAATTTTAAGGTCATTATTTTACTTAGTGTGGACGCTTAAAGACTTTAAAGTGTCCATCCCGTTAGTAGCAGCTGTTTATTATTCAGCACATCTAATTACTTAGACTCTGTAGCTGCTTATCTCATTTGAATATTAAATAAGACGTATCACTTAGAAGTGTAATTCTATGTGATATATTACAATGCGATTTAATTTTTTTTTATCATGAAAAAAAAATAATAAAAATTATGTGGTGTCATGGGACACCAGGTAGGAACGAAGTTCCTTCAGATAGTATAGAAGCAACACAATTTGAAAAACAATGTTGAATTATATATATATTTTCTAGTTCTTGATTTTTTTTATTTTGTTGATTGGTTTTTAATTAAGCACATAAAAGTATTTAGGAAATTTAGTATTTTAGAAAATAACAAATACCGTAAAATAAAATAAATCAAACAAAATAATAATTCAAACTATTAAGTGAAATAAAAAAACATATGTATTTATTTATTTTTGTTCACGGTATAAAATTACATAAATAATTTAAAAAAAATTTACTAGTAATATTTTAGTTTTACAAATGTTATATTATATACAGTCGTGTGACTGATATTACGTCACTTCCGTTATATATTTTTCTTACGGTTTTAGTATAACATTTTTTTTCAGTTCGGTCGCCCAGCCAAATGTCAAGCCTGCCGTAAGGAACTTCGTTCCAATAATTAAATATCATATATTGAAGCCATTCCATTTTTCCTTAGCTTTAATATTACTGTAAGTTCTTAATATATTCAATTGCTTTGGGTGTCTTTATTATTAAAGTTTAGTAATGAATAATAAATAAGTACAAATAACTCCCGAGTTATTTAAAGTTTCAAACTTATTGCTTATACGAGTATTTTATAAACGATGTATTTTAAAATTAAAATGACTCTATTTTGCGTTTTTTTTTTTTAAATAATAAACTAAGAAATGAATTATCTTTTGTATTGTTATAATTTGTATTTATTTTTAATGATAAATAATATCTTACCTTCTTGCATCTCGCCAAAGCTACTATTGTGATTAAATTTCCAGGGATTCCAACAAGCATGAACAAGACACAGCAAACAGACGCGAAGCGCAGCAGCCCCTCCGGATAATCCTTGAACAGTTCCACTGCAGCCAATTCCTCATCCGTGCTATACGCGTCCAGCCCCACCACACTCCAATTGTGACCATCTACCTCACTGGCCAACGTACTCTTCGGTATACTCGGTAAAAGATCACCCATTGTAGAATATCACTCATTATTCGCCGGCAACGTATCGAGCATAATCTAACGGTTAGGTCGGGATGCTAGTGGGTATCGTCCACGACTGATAAATGCCTCAGAACTTAAAACGAAGAGGGTCCGATAAGGCATTTTGTTCGACTGTCGGGTCACAGCTGGCCAGGAAGTGCTATCAGTTCGGAACGCTCTCTCGCCACGCGATGACCTGCGAAGATAAACAATATAAAATATTTACTAATTACGATGGCTAATATTTGTGTGGTTGTGGGCAGTTTGAAAAGTTAAAAAGATATTTTTGAATTGTATTTAAGATATCGTTTATTTTAAATGATAATGTTTTATTATAGCTTTTACCAGCGACTTCGTAGTATGGAATTTGAAATTAAGTTTCTCAATTACTGGTATTTTCTATTTGTTTCTAGAATAATAACTCTATATGTAGAAGGTATGTAGTAAGGTAGGTATCAAAATAAAACCTAAGCAAGATTTTGAGGGTCACAAAGATTTTATGCGGCAGATTTCTCGTGATATCGGTACAAACTTATAAGCAAAATTTTTAAAAATAGGTTTAGCTTGTATTTCTTTGACTAAGATATAATTTTCATAAAGACCCCGTTTTTTCTTAATATTTCTTATATACAAACATTGGCCACTTATGATTTTACTATATGAATCGAATTAACTGACTCTAGTTATAAACATTTCATTTATCGCGATGATAAGAGAGACTTATATGTATAATGATATTAGTGATTTATGTACACATTTTAAAATACAAATAAATTGAAGATTTGAAAAAAAATATAATTGTTGTAAATAAAAATATTACGAAATACAAAAAGTGTATGTATATTTAAATGCCCAGTAAACTGCATTTTATTTTTTGAAAAAAAAAAGATAACGATGTTCGTAGGACGAAAGGATAGCTTAGATTCACGAATGGGGTCATTCGTATCCAGAATTATCCTGATTTAAGGTTAAAGATAAAGTGAGTGTTCTTGACAAAAGAAAAACTTTACATATTAAAATTAGGAAAAATTAGCAAGGACCTGGAATACTTTCATGTGTATTTCGGACAAAAATATTCATTCACGAATTGTAATGTGCAAGAATGTGTAAGATAACATATTCTGATCCTGGAATAAAATATGCCCTTATCAATATTATAAATGTGAGTTGTCGCGCGGATGGTAACATGGATGTTTGTTATTCTTCTGTGTCAAAACTAATAAGCCGGTGGTGATGAATAGAAAAAGAATTTTTTGTAAAACTTGTATTACTTACGGGCGTAAAACCACCAAATACGCCTTGTTGATTTTATATGAACCAAGAGAAAAGGAAAATAGAGCCGTCCATTTGTCTGATGTTGTGTAGTGAATCAGAAATTATATACACTTCAGAATTTAGATATTCTTGGCTTTTATGTTATATCTTGCTTAACATTATTATTTTAATCAGTTACATTAATGACAAAATTTATGTCTACTAATGTCAGACTATGTCATGTTATACAACTGTTGTATTGTTGTGTTTGTGTAGGTATTCGAGTACTTTACGATTCAGCTTGTAACATCCCACTACTGGGCATAGACCTTTCTCCATGTAGAAGAAGAATCGGAGCTTAATTCGCTATGCTGTTCCACTGCGCGTTGGCGAATATATCCTTACTACGCGTAACAATCGCTATAAGGTGTATATGATGACAAACGGGACCGCTTAACGTGCCCCTCGAGGCACGCTGCACGCTGCACGATGGATAGACAAACAGACCGGAAATAAATATTTGTGTAATTACAAATATCCACTTCCAGTGGAATTCAAAGCCACGACTGCCGGTGTTTAGGAGCCGCCAACACGGTTCACGCACTATTACACTTGTGTAATCGGTCGTCACTCGAGTACTTTAATATATTCCAATATAATATAGTGTGCACACACTATTTCTCGGTTCATTTCGATTAAGAAAATAAATTAAACAACTTAATCGTATGAAAACATTTTCTAAATGTTATGTTACAATAAGAAATTACATTGCAGATATTTTACCGTTTCTTGCTATAAAAGGTATTTGAATGAATAATTTTTGTTCTAGAATAAAATAGAACGCAAAACTAAACACTACTAGTTAGTAAATAATTTCTAGTGTATCTATAAAACGTGTTGTGATATAAATATTGTTTGTTTCGAAAATAGAAATAAAATATAAAAAGGAACAAGATATATCCGAATTTATAAAAAAAATTGTATTATTTTTTTTAACGACTTCGGCGGTTGTACCGGAAATTTAAACACGTCGTCGTCGTGTGAAATCATAGTCATGTTCTTCAGGAAATTTAATTTTATGGTTGTATTTAAATATGATGGCTATGCTATTTTAAATTTTATTGCAACATTTTACGACTTCTAAATTGATTATGATATTAACTGCAATATAATAAATAAATTATAAGAGGCATTTTATTCAGGACAGTAATATTTTTCTTAATTCTGTGTTCGATTTCCTTCGCTCCTTGTTATTTCGCAGCGCTACACGTGTCTGGAAATATGTTTCTGACTTTGAATTAAAGGAAGGGTAGAAGAAATTGGTTTTCATTTTCTCAATGACATATTGATGTGAAATGGCTACGCGTTTTTTTTTCTATGAGTATGGTAAGGTAGTGGTCGAGTCAGTCGTAATAAAGTTTAGTCCACAAACTCAACAAAAATCAATAAAATTATATACACTTAGTAAATAATACGTACATATGTGTATGAATATAACTATATTATAAATATTATATGAGAAAAAAATAGAACGGGATGTATGTACCTTTTTGTATAAAAATTTGTTATTGATATTAAGAATACATGCAGTTGGGTATGTCATGACAACCATACGATACGAAATACAAAACCAATAATAACTGTCTGTAGACAACATGTCCATTAATGAGGAAACGGAAGTGGGCCACAACAATCAAATATGGAACTGCTACTTACAATTGAGGCCAAAAAAAGCCTGGGGTGTTAAGTAGACCCTGAATTCGCAGCATTATCTTATTGTCTAAAGGTGGGTGGGACCGACCCGATTTGTTTTCGGGTCGTGCTGTTAACGAAATATTGTTTACCATTGAAACGACTGCTTATTGGGTTACGATGACGTTTGCAATGACGTCAAGATGTTTCTAAAGTGTGTTTATGAAAGTTATAAACAGATACCCTTCTTCGACATAATTCGGAACATTTTGCAAATGTTTTGGAAGAAATGTCATAACAGTTTATTTAATCAGCCGTAAAACATAAATATACAAGAAATTACATAAATAAACGTAAATTAGGATGCGGATTAAAGGCGTTGGATAAATTTGTTCAATTTGTTAAACGGTACAGTTTATTTGCTGTCACAACTTTTTTTAATTATTATACAATTTGAATCTGTACCTACTGTTGGACAAATGTCTCTTTTTAATTTCTTATATGAAGAATAATGTTTCATTTTCTATGTCATCTAATATATAAAGTTGCGTCGTGTCGCGGTGTTTGTAGTTAAACTCCTCCGAAACGGCTCGACTGATTCTCATGAATTTTTGTGTGCATATTGGGTAGGTCTGAGAATCGAACAACATCTATTTTTCATACCCCTAAGTTATAAGGGGGGGGGGGGATTTAGGGGCTTTAGCCCAGCTATTTAATTCTATATAATCTAATGTGTATGTAATTAATTCTATATATCTAATGTGTAATTTTGTAATTCCATGTAATTAATTATATATATCTAATGTGTATGTGTCTCGGTGGGTTTTAATTTGGAAACAATATTGTTTTGTTGCTGTAAGCAGGTTTCAAAATTTTATTAGGGTCGTAGTCTCAACCGCAACGACCAAACTCCTTCGTATCTTTTTGTCTATGGTTTGTCTATATTAACCATTCCATGTGGCATTGGTGAAATCATTCGTGCTATTTTAGAGTATTGAAAGCCAAGCGTTAATATAGCATCGTCTTTGGTGCGACAAAGCCAGCCCTGCGGTCACTAACCCGCCTGCCTGTCCAGCGTGGTGACCATGGGCAAAACACATGAGTTCGCGCCATTTTTGGCGCGAACTTGTGGAGGCCTATGTCTCGCAGTGGACTGCGGTAAGCTGATGATCTGAGATGACATGCGGGTTGGTCTCAAGATCTTTTTCTTCACTACTGAGCATGAAATGTATTTTTGAAACCTTTTCTTGTTTGTCCTTCAACGCGGTATTGTGTGAAATGTTATTGTTTTTAAAATTAAATTTACGAATTAAGTTTTCAATTGTAACTAACACTTTTTTATGTATATCTATTTTCACAACACGAACATCAGTCACGAGTTTGATTGGACCTGGTTTAAAGAATATAAGTTTTATTTCTTAGCAAACAATTTGACTATATTTTTGTTCTTATTAAAATATTTTAATATTTACGAAGTCTTTAAAATATTACAGTAAAAACGAATCTGACTTAACCTATTAAGTAACGTAACGATTATCTACTTCACCAGTAGATTGTCCTAGTTTATATGCAAAGCAAGCAATAAAGAAACAGCATTTTGATCGGTTAAAGCCACCAATAACTAGACTCGTCATAAATCACGACGGTACGCGGAGGAACGACGTATTTCCATGTAAATACGATGCCGATTCACGATCCGAATTGAGACCGTATCGAATTATCTCTACATTGACAAGTTTCTTCGAATGATGATGTTATTATTCCGCCTACAACGAAGGCACTATGTAAACTAAAGACTATCTATTCTAATACAGATTGAACCACTATTACTATATTTGGCTTTAAGATATGCACTTCGTAACGAGGACAATCGAAGATTATTAGTATTGTACTGCGAGGTGTTTCAAGTTATGTTTAATAGAATTAATGCAAGTGTTTAATATTTTTTAATTATAAATTTATTGGAGAAGAACAGAAACAAAATGACTTATGAAGCGTAATACTTTTATTGTAAAATATTTTTAATTAACGCATATTAATGTGTTCGTTAAATTATTTAAAAACAAAATATTAGGCCTTGACGTTGTTGTTTTTATGTTCTATAGAAAGGACTTTAAGAAAGGAATTTTATATATTTTGAAAAATCATTTAATGAGTTTTTAGATATGTATATCTATTAGGTAAGTATCCAAGACAAAAAACATAATTAGAAATCAGCCTTACGAACTTAATGAATATTTAAAAAGACTGTATTCATTTCAAATTGAAAGGAATTATTTTACAATATTTTTATATTTGCGAATTCATTCGCGAATCTCAAGTTTCTTTAGCGATTCAATAAAGACCTTCAAGTAGGTATTAGGAATGATAGCTCAACTTATTATATGCTAATTAATTTTGTATTAAAGACAGACTATCAGCAACTACGAATACTGCAGTTCTTTGGTCACATCTCTAGAAATGAGAACTCGATGGACTGACTGATGGTTCAGGGCCAGGTGGAAGGCTAGAGAGCACGCGGTCGATCGCCAACCCGCTGGATAGACGTCATCACAAGGTCTACTGAGACCGTGGTCCAGTGAACTCGCGACGCTTCTAACAGACAAAAATGGAAGCAAATCGCCAGGATAACTACCCTCGAAAATGTTATCGACCTATCGAACACCCCACCATGTACCTCGTCAGCACAACCACGACCACTCTAACAAGAGTGTCCGACTAAGAAGAAGAGAAGAATATATATTCTATATCTAATCCTTATATTGCAAGTACTTCTTTTAAAGAATCTTTAAATACAGATTACGAATAAATTATTTTTACTTTATTACAAAGAAGACACTAATTTGACAAATCGAATAGAATACCGTCAATTTTAGTAAGAGAACGAGTCATTATGATACAAAATCTGTCAAAAACAAGTTTACGAAATCAGTAATTCTGTTACTCGGATATAAAAGTAGAGTCAGTCCCAGGTGTGTAGTGAGTAGGTACGTCGTAAACACTGTTCTGACATTGATTGATGCCCCCTTAAGTATGGCGCTGGTAGAAAATTTGCTAACGAGAAGTTGAATATGCTGTCGGGAATGTTTTTTTTTTAATAATTATTAAGTCGTTTTGACAGTGAGTAATACGTTTTGAAGGCTTTTACTTTTGAATGGTCTAATAATACAGAAAATATATTTTTTGTTGATACATCAATAAAAAGAAATATTTGAAAAGAGTAACTTTGGATAATAATCTTATGAAATAGGTCAGAGATTTTGTAACTATTATTCTTACAAGTGTAGCGTGTGTTAACTTAAAATATTTTAATACACCTTTTTGTTTCTTAAAAATTATGTATTAAAAAAGTATATATGTATAAAAAATATGTATTATAGGTATAAAAAAGTTGTCAAAATGTTTATCAATAAGCATTTTCAATAAAGGTGATTAGTAGAAGCTTAGTAAACAAAAAGCGCCGCATACTTAACGACTCTAACACAAACCCACACAACACATTTACTCGTTCATAATTCCCGGCCGTTCTTCCACAGAGTCAGAGATATAGTAACAATTGACTATGAAATAATAAAAAATATACATGTAAATTGCTTAGAAACTTATTCTACATGTTTACTTTTTATAAAAAAGTTTTATTAAAATATCAGGACTACGTTATCTTATAGAAATTTTATGTCATAGTAGAGTTTCCGACAATAAGCGTCAATCAATATCGAATATCGGTCATTCCGGAAATTCTGTCTTCTAAGGGTTCGCTTTGGGGCAAAAATACGATGCTGCCAATCTTAAGTATGTTTATTCCCTATCATCTTTATGGAATTTCAGTATAACAGTATTTTTGCGTTGCCATAAAATATTTTATATTGATTTTATCGGCTTCGTTTGCTATTTGAAAATCTTTTCTAAAAACGTAATTATTAAATGACTGTAGTAAAGTTTAGGTACGTCATGGCTTTAAAGTTAATAAAATCAAAGTCTGAATTTATATGAAAAGCTTCCCAGGGTTCAAGAAAAATGAGAATGTCACTCGTCGACCGCAACAAAACACATTTGTGTCGATCAAAATAAGCGAATTACAAAGTATAATAATACCATTACTTTTGAATTATAAAAAGAAATGTTTAAGAGAGGCGAAAAAGAAAAAAATATGAAATAAAAAGTTTCTCTTCAGACGGGACGGATACGAAATTCTTCGTATTTTATATTCTTTTGTATACTCTTTGTATTTTATAGAATAGCTAGGTTATGAGATGTATGTGATTATACGGGTTCCGCTATAATCTCACAATGAGACGAATTGCCCTGCGTAGTTTCGTTCTATTGTCAAGGAAAAGCTTTATCATCTCCGCAAAGAATTACAAATTTCGCAAGCAACATATTGCAGAAGAATGATTAATTGTATTAATTCAGTATTACCCAATGGCTGTATAAAATTATTTCATTAAACGAGCGAACGAATCTTATTTTAGGTGAACTTACCTTTATTGTTATGTAGGTACGTATTGAATTGTGTAAATACTTATGACGTCTATAATTTCGATTTATTTGATACAATGAAAGAATTAACAAGTATAGATCTTCATCAAAAGTCACGGTTTTATGTTTGGTTTAAAGTTATCAAGTGCTATTTCACTTAAATTTATATAATTTAAGAAATGAAAAGAAATAGGCAATACGAGTAATACATATAGCAGTGGAAATTAGTTGAGTAGATAGATAGTCTGTTTTATTAAAAATACGCTGAACATCTAATTTTTCTAATATAAACTATTTATAATATGTCTTCATTATTGTTATTTGCAAGAGCTCTTTAAAATTCAACATTCCGCTATGAATACGTAGAAGTGTCTTCCTGTAACTAAATCTAATACAACCGTGACGTTAACGCGGACTTGTCGTCACATTCTATTGTGAGTTTAATATCCATAAAATGTCTCTTCCGGTCCGTCCATTAAAATCTATTCTTAAAAAATGTGAATGAAACTTTATCTTTCTGTAACTTTTGTAATGCTTTTGATACCCATCAGAAAGATTTACGTTTAGGTATGATTAGATTGGCGTAGTCAAACGTACAAAAACTTTATTTTCAGGTCTAATGCAGTAAACAATAATTAAAAATATGTATGGATTCTGTTGATACAGTATAATTATCTCAAATAATATCTAAAATACCATTACTTCATTTAACATTTTGAAATTTTTAAATCAGTAGCGTGTTTAATAAAAATAAGAAGAAATTGAAAACTAAAGTTTCAAGTAAAATCCATATTAAAATGTATTTTAGATAGTATACTATGTTCTCGCATAAAAAAGTTACTGATAACAAAATAGTCAAAATTATTCAAAATATTCTGTCTGTTTCGTCGCTTGCCGCTTACAAAATAACGGTAAAGCGGTTTTAAAAAATGTAGTAATATTTTAGCAAACATATTATATTACAGAGATTAGCAATTGCGGATTTTTTACGTACAGATCCAAAAGGAGCTTTGAGAAATATTAGTTAATAATGACTATTCTTATTAGTGCTAATCAAAATGAATCACAGATTTTACTGAAATCTTAATCAGTATTAAAAGCATTTAACAGAAGTAACATACCAATATATTTAACGCTCGTCAAAGTTACGCCGTGGAAGATTTTTGATCATAATGACAAAACACGAGTGCCAACTCTAATGGCTTATGCGGTACCAAGACCTGCTCGGGGGACACTTCCCATTATGATAAAGAGCTCTTAATCAAGTAAATATAGTATATTCGAAACTGAGTTATGTATCATACAACATAAAACAATATTATATAACTAATAATACCAATAAAACTAATGCGACTTTATAACAATACATCCGGTACAATGGTGGTCGTCATTCACAAAATTTAACCGTATTTGGTTTTCATGGATAATCCAGACTCACCAAGATGATGGTAAAAATTTAATGATAATTTATTTATTAATTGATTATTAACAATTAATAAATCGTTTATTTTTTGCTACGTGTAGAAAAATTGTTTGTTGGGTTAGAGAGACACCCACAACTCCTAACACGAGACACAAGAGAGAGAGTAAAAAAAATCCTACAGAATCTTAATCTTCTTTTTCAAAACACACAAAATCACCTTACACTAAAGCAGAGCTTATACCATAAGAAACTACAATGACTCACCCACACTCAGATCTTAAGACGGCGAGAGAATCCAACCCAAAAAAGAAAAGAGCAAAAAGGGAAAAAGAGCCGCAAACACTCGCCCTGAGGCTTATATACCCTAGCATACCCCGCGCGTCGCGACACAACTACCCCCTAAGGTGAACCGCGACGTAATACAATACGAGGGTATTCCAAAATTAAATCAGTCGCCTAGAAAAAGTAAATAGCAACGCTAATGCATAACTGTGCTATTATACATCAGCAGGAACGAAACCAGGCGCTATTAAAAATATATGCTACAATACCCCCCCCGACAGAGAAGAATTTTGCATCTCTGGCAAAATTCTAAAAAAAACTAATGTAAGGAGAGAATCTGGTAAGCTCAGGAAGGGATTATAAAATTTAACTCCATACTAAGAGAAAAAAAATTTTTTTTTTTGATAGATTTCATAAGAGATAATCGAATTACCAAAACACCACATATAATTTTGAATTCACTGCAACACTGTCTTACGACCCAATCATACGTCACTAACATACAACATCCTGAAATTCAACTATCAACGTGCGTTAACCGACCTAGACAATTAACGCCCTGACACTCAGAGTGACGGTCTATAAATGAGCACCACTCAGCAGCTACTTAAAATTTTTAATTTAACAATTTTTTTTTTCTTTTTAATCCATATTTAATACCGTATTCCCGATGTAGGCTTTAGAATGTGCATAGCACAATTAGAATCGAATATATATTCGATAGAATAAAATAATATGTGGAATCGCCACCCGTTCCAGAGTTAAGTTGTAACACAACAACAACTACTTATGGCGTAGGCTTTAAACAAAATAATATGAGTGGGTAGATACGTTAGAGACGCACCCAACACACACAAATTAAGTTATTGCTCAGTGGAATAACTCAACAAAAATAAACACCCAAAAGTACATTAGAGATGTACCCAACACACAACTATCATAAGTCATGTACTTGTATAAGCACAAAATAAGAAAAAAAATGAGATCATCACCCGTCTCAAAGATGGAATACGTAATATAGATTTAAAACAAAAAGAAAACACAATATCAATTACCCTTACTACCAGAACTTCCTGATAACTTCAAATCTTTAATATGCCAAACCCCAAGATCTTTACCATTCATATCCTGTAATACGTATACAAGAGGAGACCTTTTACCAACAATTCGACATTTGATAAATTTAGGCGCTAAATTCTTAGAAAAGTATTTATCTTTATCACTCAAGAAGTAAGTTTTCTTATAAACAAGATCACCAACATTAAATTCCGCAGTCCTACGACGCAAATTATAACTTGAAGTATTTTTTAAACGAGCGGCATACAACCGAAATTGAACTTTATCGAAAATACTCGCCAACCGACCTAAGTTCTCCGCATAACAGTCACGAGGAGTAAAAATAATTTTTTCTATACTATCAGAGTCCAAATAATGCGAACCACACGACACTAACTCCCTACCGAAAACTAAAATTTATTATAACTAAAATATATTAATAATTGATTTCACTTTTATCAAAGTGTCACTAATACCTGCCAAATCGGTTATAATATCCAACGGACTGACCAAAATCTCCTCTGACGGTAACAATTCCGACAATTGTAATATTTGTTTACGTAAAGCTAAAACTGTGGCAGCTGGCTCCTCATTCCGAACAACCACCTCATATTCTAACTCAGCCTTAGGCAGGGATACGAATTTTATTAAGTGAGTCATCGTAGCACAATAATAAAATTTAAACGAAACAAAAAGTACAAAAAAAGTTCGATTTAAATTAATGTTAAAATGTAACAAAGAAGTACAAAGTAAGCAAAAATATTCGTTAATAGAGGGTAGTCAAAAAAATTTAGTTACGGCAAAAATTATTGAGCAAGAAATAATTAATACAAAAAGTAGGTAACTGAAAATTTTTTGCAAGGAACGATTAACAATGCAAAAACCGTGACTACGTTCGGACAAATCTTTTAAATTCAAATAAAAACTTTTAAATATTAACTTTAAATTTTAAACATACTAATAATATAAATACACAACCTAAACGAAAAAGTAATCAAATTTAATTAATAAAAATGAAAAGTAATAATTTAACACAATTCACAAAACACAAAACACACAAAGACACAAGGACAAGACCCTTTACATACCCAGAGAAAACCACTTGCTAGGAATAAGAAAAAGAAAAAAAAATTGAGTGCCAATGCGATACCCTACAAAATAAAATAACCAAAATAATTCACCGACAAACAAATAATTCCAAATATTAGAGAATTTACGTTGGGCGCCAGTGCTACGTGTTAGAAAATTGTTTGCTGGGTTAGAGAGACACCCACAACTCCTAACACGAGACACAAGAGGGAGAGTAAAAAAAATCCTACAGAATCTTAATCTTCTTTTTCAAAACACACAAAATCAACTTACACTAAAGCAAAGCTTATACCATAAGAAACTACAATGACTCACCCACAATAAATTGCACTCAGATCTTAAGACGGCGAGAGAATCCAACCCAAAAAAGAAAAAGAGCAAAGAGGCAAAAAAGAGCCCCCCGCAACACACGTCCTCAGCCTTATATACAGCAAACCCAGTGTCGCGACACAACTACCCCCTAAGGTGAACCGCAACGTAATACGATACGAGGGTATTCCAAAAATTTAAATCAGTCGCCTAGAAAAAGTAAATAGCAACGCTAATGCATAACTGTGCTATTAAAAATATATGCTACAATACCCCCCCCGACAGAGAAGAATTTTGCATCTCTGGCAAAATTCTAAAAAAAAACTAATGTAAGGAGAGAATCTGGTAAGCTCAGGAAGGGATTATAAAATTTAACTCCATACTAAGAGAAAAAAATTTTTTTTGATAGATTAATCATGAGAGATAATCGAATTACAAAAACACCACATATAATTTTGAATTCACTGCAACACTGTCTTACGACCCAATCATACGTCACTAACATACAACATCCTGAAATTCAACTATCAATGTGCGTTAACCGACCTAGACAATTAACGCCCTGACACTCAGAGTGACGGTCTATGCATATTCTAATTCATATAAGGGTAATGCTGTAACTTGATAAACTGCATTTTCATCCCCTAAACGTTCAGTATATTTTTTTCCATCAAATACGTGTTCGGAAAAAGATACCGTCAAATGCACTTTAAATTTCATTTTTTCGAACATATTTTGGGTTTCCTTTACTGTAACCAAAGCTTGACAAATTTTCGGGTATGTGTCAATGGGTTTGGGTTTTTTCAGATGAGAGTATTTCGGTCCAAGATCTGCAACACTTATACTAACAACTGCCCCGTCTCTTACTTTTCTCACTACTTCTATTGAATATTGGCATAGAAGCGTGCCCAACTTCTGTTTTCTGTATTCTTGAAGTGTTGCTAAAAACATTAAGTCTAAACTGCAATCGACGTTATATAATTCAAATAAATTGCACCTTCTGTCAACGTCGGCCATGAAATTTACAAGCGCACGCGATGAAGTCTGTGTACAACGCTCTTCTCGGAATATTTCAAAGAATAGTTTTTCAGAAGGCCATTTAACCTTTATTTTGTTAAACATAGCTGAACAAACTTCTCCTGTTTTAACTGCTACGGCGACAAGTGAAACACCGTCCAAAGCCGCGTCTGCACACAATTCGAGCAATTCTTCAGCTGCTTGAGGGTTCTCATTCACTTTAGTAGCTATTGACACAGCTTCGTCCTTCCACAATGCCTCCTTCATCACCCTCAGTGCGCCGGGAAATGTGGCGGGCGTCAGTGATTCTATTTTATATTCACATCAAATATCACGTGTAGACTGGACGCTCGTGTGGTTTCACACTTATTGACCTCCTTGGGTAAGTCACTATAAGTATCTAGTGATATACTATATTGGCATAAAAATGCGGATGCATCCTCTATTTTTATTGTCTAGTTAATCTTCCATTCAAAAATTGTCAATTACCCTTAAAGTGTACAATTTTATTGAGAAAGTAATTGACTATAATTTATTTAGGTTCTGTATTGTTAGACTGGGACTGACTGACTGTGATATATGTAAATACATACATACACATAAATGCAAATACATATTATATATATGTATATATGTTTATCAATTCCTATTATGATAAACTAAATAGATTTAATAATGCTTTAACAAATATAAAATAATGGGGAAAAAGAGTATTGAAAATTAAATATCGAAAAAAAAAAATTGTACACAACGAATAATTAAGAACATATTAGCAACTTATAATATAATAATAATAATTAGATAAATAACATTAAACTAAAAAACCTTAAGTATATATATATACATAATATAATAATTAAAAAATATTATTAAAAGGAGTCCCTTTAGGCAAGGTTCCGAAGATACTGGCAGCGTTCCCCCTTTGAATAGCTAGACTAATTCTTTGTCCGAAATAGCTGCCAGCTCTTCGGTCTCCTGTGACGTCGAATAACCTTTTCGATATTTCCTTAAAAAGGGTTATAGCACTAGGACCCCACGGACCAAGGGTCTCGACACCGAATGGGACAAAATCATATTCGGAGCCTAGACCCCTGTATTTGTCTGCTTTTGTTTTTTCCGCCGCTTCACAAGCCGCACCAGCTCTGTTGTTGGTTCCATGTAGGTAGTGCTACGTGTTAGAAAATTGTTTGCTGGGTTAGAGAGACACCCACAACTCCTAACACGAGACACAAGAGAGAGAGTAAAAAAAATCCTACAGAATCTTAATCTTCTTTTTCAAAACACACAAAATCACCTTACACTAAAGCAGAGCTTATACCATAAGAAACTACAATGACTCACCCACACTCAGATCTTAAGACGGCGAGAGAATCCAACCCAAAAAAGAAAAGAGCAAAAAGGGAAAAAGAGCCGCAAACACTCGCCCTGAGGCTTATATACCCTAGCATACCCCGCGCGTCGCGACACATCTACCCCCTAAGGTGAACCGCGACGTAATACAATACGAGGGTATTCCAAAATTAAATCAGTCGCCTAGAAAAAGTAAATAGCAACGCTAATGCATAACTGTGCTATTATACATCAGCAGGAACGAAACCAGGCGCTATTAAAAATATATGCTACATTTTGTTTGTTTCTTTTACAATACTTTTTCTTTACAATACTTAAAGTATTTCAAGATTTATGAAATTGTCTACAGAAACAGATTCAATAATCTTTTAGAAAATTCTTCGACCTTAATTTTCTTATTTTAGTTTACTTTTGCAATTTATCATGTCATATAAGTGAATATTACACAGTGTTGCAACAAGGTTCCGACGCTAAGGCGCCAAGAAAATGAGTTCAGGTCAACGAACGGCGATCCTTCTAAAATACAGTTAATCTTTATACAATTTTTGATAGTGAATATTGAAATTTTTGCCAAACATGAACAATTGATGCAGTAGCTACAACATTTTTATTATATTTCGTGTTACCACAGCTTGAGGTCATCAGTAAAAAGAATATTTTTGGGCCAATGATTTATTAAAAGATACGTATATATCATAAAATCTCACGCTTGTGAATGTCAACAAAATAATAAAATTAACAATCTATATTCCTTAACTTGTACATCTCACTTTGCCTTTTATAAGTTATGTATGTCACTGGTCCAGCCTCATTTTGAAATTAAACTTGTTTGTCCTAAAAATCGGTTTATCCCGAAAACGGTTAGCTGGTAAAATGCGTGTACATAATTCAGAATTGAAGTTAAAATTAAAATATGTTTATGCGTAATGTACCTTGCCCGAAGAAATACTGTTCAGTAAACAAATACAAAAAATATATACAATCATTCACTCGCGATATAAACTGTTGTACAACAATTATGGAACATAACAAAAACATATAATTTTTTATTTAAAATATATATTAAATAAAAAATATGTTTACCTTCAACTATTATATTATATTATATATGGTCAGTATGCATTAGATGGTTACATTCATTATGAATGGTCATTTCTAATTTATAGTACTAAGTATTTATTTAACATACTCATGAAATGAAATCACTGAAAAAATCCTACTAGGACATCATTATCATCGTCTATTATTCGAACCAAAAATAGATGCTTATTTTCAAACGATCTATTTCGGGAATAACTCCCAAAACGATCTTAGATTTTCAGATTGGAGTATGAATAAAAATGGACCATTCTTAACATTAGATATGAGACCTTATATGAATTGATTACGTTTAGTAATAGCAATACAAAGAAAACTGTTTCATACTACCATTTGACATTTAATAAATATTTTTATATTGAACTAGCTGACCCGGCGAACTTCGTATCGCCTAACAGTCGATTCTTTAATTTTATTATTTTTTTTTAGAATTTTTCTCTCCGTAAGAACCATCCTCGTACTTCAAGGAATATTTTAAAAAAAGAATTAGCGAAATCGGTCCAACCTTTCTCGAGTTTTGCGCTTAGCAACACATTCAGCGACTCATTTTTATATTATAGATTAATAATATCCAAAACAACACTTTTAAAATAAAAGACGTGTCTTTATTGAAGAAAATAACGAAGAAAATTAATTAATTAATTAGTGCGAACAGATAACTTAAAAACTTGTTAAAAGGTACACATACAGACTTACTTACGTATATTTTATAAACCTTTTTAAAGAAAATGGTGTTTTAGAACTCGACGTGCCCAGTCGATCCTCGTAAAAGTAAATTTTTGCTACATTATCATGCATAGACTTGGGTCAGCTAGGTATATTTGGTAAATAAATTGTATATCTCTTCAACTTTATGGGCTTCTTAAAACTCAAATGATACTGTACATCTTTCTTTGTCTGTGAATGGGTGTTCTTGTTTTACGACTACTGAACAATTTAACGTAACATCGGTCGTTACTGAGTGGATAGAATATGTCGTAAAGAGGTTTAGCTTTTATAGGATACCGATACATCGGTTTATTTTCGTCGCTAAATTATTTACAGTAATAAAATTTTCATGTAGTTTTTATAAAAAACAAACATTAGGCAGTTTATTTTTTATAAAAGTTGTATTTATTTACAATCTATATATATATATATATATATATATATATATATATATATATATATATATATATATATATATGATGTATGTCTATTTATTCAGTTGTTTCACATTATTTATATAACATTAAATTAATATTATATACCGTCAATATAACCGCCTGGAAAAGATTGCTTTCAAGCAATAAGGCCGCCTTTTGTACTTGTATATACTAATTATTGTTAATGTTGCTTGTTTATTTTGTTTCTTGTTTGGTGTACAATAAAGTGTAAATAAAAACATAAATAAATATTTTATTATTATTTTGTGGGGTGACTTCTCTGTCGTCTGTATTACTTAATTATGCAAATGTTAGATTACAAAATTAAACGTATTCTAATCGTTTTATGCCTGTTATAATTTCGTTAATTAATTAAAACTGCATTAACTGTTACACCGTAACAGTTTGTAAAAGTTTTTTTTTCTATATCTAAAAACACAAGGCTTAATTTTTTTAAACGAAATCACACATGGATGTTTATCGTTTATACTGCCCGATTTAAATCGGCGTCCATCTTGTATCAATTCCCATGTTTTATTCACTACGCTACTCGTTTCTTAGCTGTAATTTAGTTGGCTGGGTTGACTTCGTCGCTAGAGGCTTCAGTCCTCGTTTATTATTATTATTAGATAATTATAGTTTTTTAAAACAAAATTAATTTCTACTTCAAACGAATTAATTTCAATATATTTGGAAATACAAATTACAAAATATACAACACAAATAATTGTATTTGCTCGCAAACGAAAAAAACCGACTTCAATTACATCGACAAGTAATACAACGTAGGTAGACGAAAAAATAGTCAAGTAAGCTTTGTCGATGATGATTTTGTTGTATTAGATATGATTATGATGATGTTGTATTAGATATAACTCGAAAAGTAGTTGTTAGATTTTAATGGAACCAAATGACACTCATCACATTTCGATTAAAATTTTTTTGTTGAAATCGGTTCACCCAGTCAAAAGTTCTGAAGTAACATACATATAAAAAAAAAATTATGTGGTGTCATGGGACACTAGGTAGGAACGAAGTTCCTTCGGATAGAAGCAACACAATTTGAAAAATAAAATGTTGAATTTTATATATATTTTATAGTTTTTGATTTTTTTTTAATTTTGTTGATTGGTTTTTATTAAGTACATAAAAGTATTTAGGAAATTTAGTATTTTAGAAAATAACAAATACAGTAAAATAAAATAAAGCTAACAAAATAATAATAATAATAATAACCAAACCTGTGGTCTGGGCCTCAACCTGCCACCGGAGGACTACTATTTTTATATTTTTAAATATTTTGTCTTTTTATAAATATATTTAAAAATGTAATCATAAGAAAATATATTGAATAAAAGAAATAATAATAATAATTCAAAATATTAAGTGAAATAAAAAAACAAAATTAAAAAAAAAGAAATTTAAAAAAAAAGTTTACTAGTAATATTTTAGTTTTACAAACGTCTATACAGTCGTGTGACCGATATTACGTCACTTCTGTTATAAATTGTTTCAGTTCGGTCGCCCAGTCAAATGTAGAGCCTGCCGTAATGAACTTCATTCCAACAGTCGAATTAAGAACGTCCTCCTTTTTTGGAAGTCGGTTAAAAAATTTGTATAAAAGAAATGCTGTTTAAAAGTAATTGAAGTCACAAAATCCCAATCAATATGTGGACACATCTTTATTGCCAAACACCTGAAAGTGACACAGCATAGTGTGTTTTATCGTATCACAATTACGTACAAAGTTTTTTTTTTTTTTAATTTCACTTTATCTCATTTTAATGATGATTATTGCTTTTGATATTCCGACGGCGTAGCGATGTAGACCCCGCGTAGCCCTCGTAGACTCTGTAGACCTAAGCCATTAGCTTAAGTACTGTTTAAGCGCACTGGTTTGAACCTTACGTGTAGTTAAACTACTAAACGCTGAAGAGCTTTCATAAGAAACTTTGGAGACATGTTGAGACTTTCGCTGAATGTGTTGGTAACCTTTATTGTTAGGTCTGTAAGTGGGTTAGTTTTCAACAAGAACAATAGGTAAGGTATATACTCTTTTGTTTAAAGGTGATTTTTTTTGGGTTTAGCACAATACATTGTTTCTATTGTTATTATTATACGAGTAGTTAATTTTGGTCTGATTTAATAATTTATCCATTTCTACATAAAACATTTTCAAACGAACAACACGTAATTCATTGGGCTACAACTCTGTCCGTCTTTTTTTTTCTTTTATAAACACGTATTCCGTGCAAAGTTTATTTATTTTGCTGCTTGTTGATTTTTTCCTAAAGGAAAGACGCCAGCGATTTTGAGATTTTTTTGCGTTTTTGAAAACATTAATAGCAAACTGATAAAATTTCTAAATATTATATTTTTCTTCAAATACGTGCCCAACCCAAAGATATTTGGCTAATACAGATACTTACTTTGGAGTATACATGCTCAGACCGAAGTGAACCTGAGGTTATTACAGACACTTATTTTAGTTTAGATTACTATAGAGTAAAAATTTAAGTCGGTAATTTCTACTAAGTCTATAACACATTAAGGAGTACCTCGTAAAATACACTTAATCGAGCAACGCTATCAAATTTCGTTTTCCCGACCTAAAATATACGAATCGGGCGTGAATGTGCTTATAGAGTTGCAAAGTAATCGATTTCCAATTTGCGATCGAATATAAATCAAGTTTCACCAGTACGTCTCTCACTTTGTGTTTGACAGACCGTTGAAGATCGATTATCGTGATTAATTTCCTATGCGTATGTTAGATGCTATGAATATGGCTAATATTCAACATCAGATTATCGAAGAACGCCTAAAATTTGCCACGTCATACTACACTAGCGAAATTGTTTTTCGTTCCATCACGAATTTAGCAATAGCTGGTGGTAACCATAACAAGCGTCTTCGGTGCGACAAAGCCAGCCCTGTGGTCACCAACTCGCTTGCCCAGCGTGGTGACTATGGGTAAAACACACGATTTCGCGTTATTTTTGGCGTAAGCTTGTGGAGGCCTATGTCCAGCAGTGGACTGTATAGGCTGTAAAGTGAACCATAACATAATTATGTAGCAATAAAAAAATATAAAATACGTTACTGATTCGGTAAGCCAGCTAGTTTAACAACAGCATACAAAACGAATATGCTATTACTATGCTTATTTTTGTTCTTACTCAAGATCGTCATCGGATAGTATAATCTTTTAATTCAGTAGGTTCACACGTATACTTTTCAACACCTTTTAAATCTTTTACTGAATAAAGAGGTGTTCTAATCGTAGAATACAAAACTTGATTTAAGTCCCTTCCTGCTTTGTACAATACTTTTTATTTATTAACAAGTTGCCTGGACAAAGACTTCGTTCTGTCAAAAATTAGTAGTATATATATATATATATATATATATATATATATATATATTTAGTATCAAAACCTCCTGTGGACCTTAAGGAACATACAAAAAAATAAATTAGTCGAATTGGTCGAGCCATTCGAGTTACCCGCTTAGCAACATTCATTTTTATTTATATAGACTAGCTGCCCGGACAGACTTCGTTCTGTCAAAAGTTAACAGTAGTCTTTTTTTGTATTAAAACCTTCCACGGGCCTTAAAGAACTTACAAAAAAATAAATTAGCCGAATTGGTCGAGCCATTCGAGTTACGCACTTAGCAACTTTCATTTTTTTTATTATTTTATAAAACAAATTAAATTTATATAAGATTTATTTTTGTATTGTCGACACATCATCGTATGAAACTTAAAATTAATTTGTGGTACTTAATGAATAAATAATTTAAAAAAATGTTTTTAATGGACATAACTATCGTCGTTTGCCTTGTCTGTTACTATGTTTACTTGTAAAATAGTCATAAACAGTTAAGTAGAAAACGTGTATGGTGCCCATAAGTGTCTTATTTTTTTCGATGTTTTAATACAATATAAAATACGTGCTTGATAAAATATTGTACTATGTTATATATAATTAAGGCACCCATTTGCCTTTATGGCGTTCATTTTGTCCTTATAGCAGCTATCACCTGATGCATGGTATACAAAAACTTTAAAAATGTAAAAGATTAAATTTATTTTAAACAGATATGTATATTGTACTGGAGTGGAGACCGCGTGTTGGCAAACGCAGGATGGGACGTCCTCCGGCCCGCTGGACCAACTCGCGACAGTCTACGTAAGTTTGCCGGTAGAAACCGAGATGTTTGGCGCGAATTGGAGGAGGCTTATGTGACTGCAATAGGCTGAAATAATAATGGTGATGATGACGAGATTATTTAAGATCTATAAAACATATTTGTCGTATCCTTAAATTAACAGCCTTTTTTTGCTGGCTTAAGAGAAGAAGACAAGCAGAATGAAACCAAAGATTCATTCTTAGTTTTCAGACGGAAAATAGCTTCCATTTATGGTATAATAAATTACTAAAAAAACGCTTCACACCCAACAGATCCTCCAGTAGGATTTTCTCCTGTGTTGTGGGTCCGGAAACACACACAGTACACAGTCAGTATAAAGCGTTGCCTTATTTATATTACGCACATTTTCTTTGAGACAGTACAAGTGGCACTGTCCTAGATGAGGCCAGTTTACCTATAAAAAATATTTATAACAAATAAATTGATAAAACTTTAACTAGATACTTTCGTTCTACAGGATTTATTGCGATTAAAATTTTTATATTTTCGATATTTCAACGGAGGTTCAGAGTATGAAAATATTTGTATCGACCGTAAAAACATTAACTATGTGAAACAAACTTAGGACACATGCAAAAGTTTATAACTTTTTTGCAACTTTATCTCGATACAAATATTGCTGATATAAACAATGAACAATACTAACTATACCAATAAAAGAAATCTGAAAAAGCGCTGAGCGTGAGATCCTTACCTCCTGTTTCATAACGGCAAGCGACCTGCAAACGATAAAGTGCTCGAATAAATCTAACCAAATGCTTCCCTCACAGATTTTTACGTAATAACAAGTCCACTTCGGGTATAACTCCGTAATTTATATCTCTCGTATAATCGATGTGTGACGCTCTATTACGAAGAACTCGAGAACATGATTTATTGATCCTGACTTTTTCTTAGTTACGATTAGATACATTACGATTTGAATTTAAAAACTGTCACATAAATTATTGTGTAGTACAAGAATAAATTGAGCCGATTTAATGGAACTTGTGGATCCTAATCCATACGTTGCGGGTTCAAATCTAGGCTACGACTGCTTAATATTTTAATGGTAAATTTATTACCATATTCATCTCATGCGCACGGCGATGAGTGAAAACATCGTGAGAAACTCTAAAATATTAAGAAATTGTTCTGTCGGTAACGTTTAAAATTTGGAGATACATATTTATTTATTTATGATCCATCCATTTCACTAAACCTAAAATATACAGCAAATTTAAACTGATCTGATCAGGCCGATCATTTCCCAGTTTCAATATCAACCCTAACAGGTTTCTTAATAAAAGAAGGTTAAAATTTTAATCCAGCAATAATTGGTGGTAGTTACAAAAAAAAGTTGAACTTCGTGAAAAACGGACTGCGAAATTATAACCATATTTGTCTTCGATCGGAAACAAAACCGACTTCAAGTTACATAGACAGGTACAATAATAAAGTAAATCATAATCAACATAGAACTTAAAGACAGATTATTAGGGATAGCTCAAAAACTACTCGTCAGATCTCGCACTTAGCCCCGCAATTTAAACGGAACCAAATAACAATTAAAAATAATAATTATGCTGTGATGTTTAGAAAAAGACGGACAAAATTAAATGAATTGCATTTTTAGATCCAGTATTGATAACTGAAAGCTTTCCACAAAATTTAAGATTATCTTCAATGTACAGAATTAAATTGAATATTTCATTCATGCCTTTGGAATAAAAGTAACGTCTAAAAGTGTTAATATCTCGCAGTAGATTATATGCCTCTTTTAAAAGAAAGATGTAAAGCTGAATATACTCAGTTATTCCATTGGGGTTAATAAATATGTATGACACGTGTCTTTATATGCTTTTCTAGGAAGGCTTCCTGTCAATACGGGTTTATAAGAAACTTTTTTTTAATGATTCAGCCTGTGACATCCTACTGTTAGATATAAAGACATTTTATTGCTCAGATAGTATAGCAAGTTTTAAACCGCAGACGAAAAGTGGAAGAGTTTATTTGTTCGTACGCCCTGAATTCGTGACGTACTACTATATTTTTAAAATATATCATATGTATACATATAAATAGGTTGAATTGCCTGATCATAGGTGAAGATCATTGCCTGCAAAAAATTATCCATAGTTATGATTTTATCCTTTCTAAGATATTATCAATAAATTGAATATAACTGTTGTTATACTCGTTCTTATCACAAACTAATGTCGTAAAAAATGTAAAGCGGGTATAATAGTAATTAGTCGTATCTGGTCATCTGTTCTTAAGATAGATAACGTAGTGCCTGTGATATATATAAGTTATATAAAATAATAAGTTTATAAATATACTCCATTGAGATTTAGGGCGAGATTGAAATTTAATGCAGATGGCAGGTTAACAGCAAACTGCTTCAATTGGCTAGTCAGCAGTAATGGCGGGATAACCATCCAACTGCTGGCATTGAAATACACAGGCCGAAGATGGGCAGCAGCGTCTTCGGTGTGTCAAAGCCAGCCCTACGGTTACAACCCGCCTGCCGAATGTGGTGACTATGGGAAAAACACATGAGTCCGCGCCTTTGCCCAGCAGTGGACTGCGATAGGCTGCAGTATGTGTGTGAGAATCTTCTTTCATAATTCAAAACGAAATTGCGCAAAATCTGTTATTACACGTACTTCTGTACCTGTTTTAAGCTCTCCAACGTATTCTACGACAAAATTCTATGTGAAACTTACACGTCAGTTACGCCGCTAGCATATCTATTAAAACGAATAAATGCCTTGATAAATAGGGTGCTCATTCTAGAATGACATCGGTATGATAAAAAAGGTCAAACTTCTTACTCTAGTAACAATGTAAATTGAGCCGAATTGGAACCCTCATACCTTCATGATGAGGGTCTGAGGTTTTATATTGAATTTCTCTAAGATTTTATTTATGTCTGTCAGGTCTAATAATACCTATTAGTTTGTTGACCGTATTCGACAATTTTTAAGCTTGATTAGGCATTTAGATTTGTTTTATTGGCTAAGGTGGCGCCTTTTAATGCAATAAAAGGCTACAAAGTCTATGTTATGACTTATATAACATAAGAAGCAATCATAAACCGGTTGAATCGGCACAGTATTGAATAATAAAACTGAAAGAGTTTCTTAAAGCCATCATATATGATATATTACTATCACCTTTTTAGTTTTGTAGTAAGATTAAAATATAAACACATATACGTACATATTTCTAGATAAATATTGAATATTTTATATCCCAGGCGATTGCTTTATTCCAGTAAGAAATACACACAAATAAGATGTGACACAAAGAACTTTTCGGAACACGGACTCGAATGGTAAAAGCTTTGTATAACTATGAATATTTCTTTTTTTATACTTAATATTGATCACACAAATATTGTCATAGTATAATTCCGTTTACTTAATTTTCCGCATCATCTTTATCTCGAGTTACTTTTAAAATAATATTGTAAGAAAATATAGAAAGTTGGTTTTGAAATAATTCTATTTGGATACTATATTTTTTGAATATTACCGGCAACGGTAGATTTATTTATTTATTTATTTATTTATTAGATCACCAACAAAATACACACTAAAAACATTGCAGTTACATAAATAGTGCAATAAAAAAAAAAGCAAGTGGTATCTTAATTAAAGGTGATAACAACATTGACAATATTTGGTAACAAACAACAAAAAAAATGAATAACGTAAGATTAGAATCCTGTTCCAAAAATACATATAACAGAAACATAAACGCCCAGACCACGATAGATAGTAGAAGATCCGAACTACAGACGAACTTCGCCCTAAAAATTAAATAATTATCTTTTTTAGTATTTTAAAGATAAATCGCGAAAGGGTTGACTAAAACTGTTGTGGCTGTTGTTCTAGCGCGTTCTTATACATCGAAATTTTAGCAAAACGTTCGTAACAAAGACATCATACTTGCTAGCCCGACAGATCTTGTCTTGTTTGCCGAACTGTCAAACACGTGACTGTGTCAAAAACAATCGTTACGTTTCCTGAAAATTTCTAATTTTTTGAGCAATTTATTAATCTTAACTTATTATTCCATAAGAATTTTTATTAAAGTATTAGAAAACTAATAAAAAACCAAGCCGAATTAATCTAGCTATTTGCAAGTTTTGCGCTTATCAATGCATGTAGCAATTCAATTTTATTTATAAAGATAGATATTTTCATATTACTGCTCGAGCAGTTTCATAATGGTGAACACCAACATGTCATCAGGCGTACCTACCAAACACGTAGTGCGTCTCAAGTTGAATTAAAAGTACCGAGTTACAATAATCTATATGGCAAACAACTACTACAATATCAAATACCAAAATTAATAAACGCCCTATAGGCTTCAATAAAAAATGAAATTACAAAAACAAATATAAAATATAAAGTAAAGCAATATTTCTTATCATTAATAAAAATAAAAATTAAATAATATCGTTCAAAGTAAATCACCCCGTGTGTATCCACAAGCTACTGCGACTGTATTATTTTGTGATTGATTGATTTGTAAAACTTTGAGGATAGATGTGTGAAAATGTTGATCGTATGTTACTGTTAAGTTGTTATAATTATGCTACTGACTTATTTTGGATATTGTGAGCGTACGATGTCGAATGCCGGTGTGCGGATAAATCAACGATGATTTTTGTCACACCGTTGAATGCTAATGTTCTTTAGTAGGATTCTTTGTATTTTAAATAAAAAAGATAACAAGATTGATATAATATAATTAGAAACAAAGATAACAAATTAGTTGAGAGTTGCATGATATTTTTAGCTTAAACATTTAGCGCTATTTCTAATACAGCGGTATAAATATGACATAGATGCGTAAGAGAAAGTTAAGGCTATTTATTTTTACAGAAATAGGTTAGAATAATATAATTTCTCTTTTGTTTGAAAAACTTAATTTATCTTTTTTTAGTAGTTTGCTCTAGTTCTTACGGCCTAATTCAGTTTGACACAAATCTTACACCCAAACTGCTAAACATACATTAAAAATAACGTTTGAGTACGATTTCGTGGGTGTTACGAAGCTTAGGAAAATAGTATACACAACGTATAAATACGCTATATCTCAACCGAGGGTGAACGATACTGAGTTTTGTCAATCAGAATCCCCCATTAGGTTCACTTGTAAAGATGCAATTAAAAATATGAAGAGAGGTAAATCTCCAGGACACGATGGACTCAGCATCGAGCACCTTCAAAATGCTGGTATACATCTGCCAGGAGTGTTGACAATGTTCTTCAATCTCTGCATAGGACACTCTTACCTACCACAGGAGATGTTTTTTTTTTTTTTTTTTCTTTTAACAATATATATCCACGGACTCATAATGCCCGTGCTTTTATTATTCCAATATTAGTTTGTTAGTTTCGATAACTTGGTACTTACACATGCAACTTAGAGGACTAATTAAACTAGACTTAGTATCTCTAATCCTACGTGAGTCCACCGACCAAAAATTTAAAGTTATACTAAATTTACTTCTATATATATTAATTACTATATGTTATATATTTTTTGTATTCCTACTGTCAGTTTTATTATCTAAGTTTATATTTACACTTATATACTAGTTACCGTATATGTACACTTATGTCCTAGTTACCTTATATATACACTTATGGCCTGCTGGCCTACTTACAATATACACTTAGCCTAGGTTACTGTTAGTAAGATTTTTTTTTTTTTTTTTTTTTTTTTTTTTTTTTTTTTTTTTTTTTTTTTTTTTTTTTTTTTTTGTAGTCAATATTATATAATTTATCCTAATTAATTTGGTACACATGTAAAATTATTTTGCACACGTTTTGTAATATGTAATTAATACTATTTAATTTAACACTAACTTTATATGTTTATGTACACCCTATTTATTTACTGAAACAAATTTCTTCACACGCCAAAAGTTTTCAACATATCGAGCACACTCTCAGTGACGGCGGCGTCTCTATGATGAATCACCATTCTGAGACTGTGCTCGAGTATTTCCTTGTCCGTGGTCTCCACTGCCCTCGCCACAAAGCGACCAATTGCGTCGTCCCTGTCGTCGGTGTAATAGACACAGGTGTTGGTGTGTCTAGTTACCGCGACTACAGCGTGCGAAACGCTGTCGTGGATCCTGAGCCTCCTCGTCTTCGTCTGGAGGACTATGACATCCTCGTAGGTCTGGCCCTGCGCCTCGTGGATGGTTAAGACGCGCGATCCCTCCCCGGATCCGTATCCCTGGTCAGTCAGCAACCTCTTCTCCTCTTGCGTAAAGACCAGGTATAAGGTCCGGTCTCTTCCTGCAGGAATACGCGCGCCCATGAGGCTCTCCACTCGCAAAGATCGGATCTTTGAGCTTGAGCTGTACACGTCCTTATAAACTTCGCTGATGGCAAGGGCGACGTCTTTGGGATTACGATGCGTGCATGACAACTCGCACGAGATGGTTGTTATCTGGGTTGGTCTGCAGTACCGCATTTCGAACAGGTTGTCCCTGTCGATGTACGGCAGCTGGTTTATGTCTCCGATGAGGACCACCTTCTGTGCTCCCGATGGTCGGGCGGCCATTACTATGGCTCCGAAGTGGTTCATGAGGGCCTCGTCCACCGTTAGGCGGTTGATTTTTGAGCCCTCTTTGAAACCATTAACTAGTACGGAGGCCATAGTGCGCACCTTTTGCTTGGCTTTGTTGCCGTAGCGGTGCGCCAGTTTTTCTTTCAAGTCTTTGGCCGCCTCGACTGTGGTCGTAATCATGACCTCCGTGTCCTCATCGAAGTCCCCGACTATGCGAGTTGTCTTGCCGCATCCCGGTACCCCGTTTATCCACTCCAGTGATGGTAGTTCCCAGGGCATGGTCAGTAAGCCGTCCCGGTCGCCTGAGATGGTTTTCGCCATCCGTAGCATCCGGTCTCCCAGCATTACCTTCGTGCATCTGGCCACTACCACCACTGGGTCCCCTTCAGGTGTTTCGAAGGTTTGTGGCTCCTCGTCATTCTCCTCCGACTCGACTGCGTTCACGAAGCCTGCAGTGCTGTTATACGCTGCCATATACCTACCCGACATCTTGCCCTTGAGTGTTTGTCGGGTTTCACTGTTGTATATGGCCGCTTCGGCTTCCTCGAGTTCCACCTCCAGTAATCTTTGGTGATCATACTGGTAGGCCTGCATGATCTTTTTGCAGGTGGCAAGGCTTACCTCACGGTTTGCCTTTATTATCGCCAGGAACTCGATTAGGGCGTTCTCCGCATGTTGTAGCGGTGTGGTCGCAGGTCGAAGTCTCGGCGGTGTTACATGTCCCATGTCGGCCTTCGTACGAGTGGCCGGTGACGCCTCCGGGTGCCTCGGACTACTGTCTCTGGTGAACCTGCTCAGCGCCGCCGATTGCCGCTCACCCTGTCCAGTCTTTTTGGGAGAGAGGTGATGCGGGAGCTTGCCTGGTTTTGGGGAGATGGTTGCGTGGATAAAGGTCGCCAGTGGCATCGAGCTCAGTTCAGGTGTAGCCTTTGCCTTAATTCGCTCTGCCTTCTGGGTCTCGATCCGTTGCTGTAGGCGCTCCGAGCCGCTGAGACACCACAGGAGATGTTGGACACAATAGTTGTACCTATTATAATAAAATAGGACGGGGAACATAGCGGACAAGGGTAATTATCGGCCTATTTCACTGGCAACTGTGATAGCCAAAGTATTTGACAGCGTGCACCGACTCTCGCCTCGGTGGATACACACACACACCCGATTACAAGATTCACAGTTTGGTTTTCGTGCTGAGTGTCAACTGAGAGTGCCATTTTTGCACTGAAGCGTGCTTCTTATACTGATAGGAGAACACCAGTGTATGCTTGTTTCCTGGACCTGTCAAAAGCCTTTGACCTAGTTTCCTATAATATCCTGTGGGAGAAGCTTCAGGGGAGGTGCATTCCTGCGTCACTAATATCTATATTGTACATCTGGTATGACAAACAGAGAAATTTTGTAAAATGGTCAAGTGAATTGTCTGAACCATACAAACTTGAGTGTGGGGTAAGGCAGGGTGGTCTCATTTCCCCGAGGCTTTTTAATATTTATATTAATGAATAACTTGTTGGACTCGGCAACACACATATCGGATGCCATATAGATGGTGTATGTGTAAATAACTTAAATTACGCAGATGACATGGTGCTGCTGAGTCCCTCAATATGCGGAATTAGAAAGTTACTTGCAATCTAAATATCTATCTCAATTTAAATATCTGGGACACATTGTTACTGAAAATTTAAAAAAAGACAAAGACATGGAAAGAGAACGTAGGGCGTTGGCTGTAAGGGCCAATATGCTGGCTCGAAGGTTTGCTGGTTTTTCTATACCTATTAAAATTACACTATTTAAGGATTACTGCCAAACATTCTACACCAGCAGCCTTTGGGCTAGCTATACCCGAAGAGCAGCACACGCCCTGCGAGTACAATACAATAATACCTTCAGGGCGCTGTTGAGGCTACCATATTACAGTAGTGCGTCAGGCATGTTTGCAGATGCTCACACTGACGATTTTTTTTTATGTCACTAGGTCGGCAAACAAGCGTACGGCTAACCTGATGGTAAGCGATTACCGTAGCTTATAGACACCTGCAACACCAGAAGCATCGCAAGCGCGTTGCCGACCCAATCCCCAATCCTCCCAGGAGCTCTGGTCACCTTACTCACCAACAGGAACACAATACTGCTTGAAAACAGTATTACCCCAGTTGGGCTGCTCCATATTTTGAGCAGGAAATTCCTGCTGTGCCCTACCTCAGTTTATTTCGCGACAATGCGTAAGAAGGTGGTGTCAATAATACGAAGGGTGAGGGGGTAAGCACCAGCAGCATCCTGAAGTTATTTGCAGAACGAGCCGACCGTGGGGAGGTTTATCAAATTACATGTACAAAATGTGACTGGATCAATCTCCCTGTGGTAGCTATTTATTCCTATTTATTCATTTTTATTTTTATTTTTTGTTTGTATTTTGTTTTACTAACATAGCTCTTAAATAATTCTATTGTACTAACCAACTATGAGCCTATGTAGCTTGACAATATATGTTTTTTTTTTATTAATTTTTTATTTTTTATACAATGAATGAATTTTCAGTGTTTTTGACGACTCATTTTTAGACAAGAACCTATGGATTTAGAATTGTAACATCGTGGATAATATTTATTGTTAAATCATTTTTGGAACGCTATTGCAAATGAGGTTAATAACTGCCGCTGTAGATTTTTGTAATAATTTAAAATGACTAATTTGATCCAAATCCGAGTTTATTTTGTTTAATATCGTGGATCATTAATTACATAGCCCAAGCGACATCACGTTTAGTAAAATAAGTGTAGATAGATATACATACAACATGTGGGGAGCCTTAATAAACATCAAAACACAATACAAACCCTCGTATGAAATTCAAACCTTTTTTAAGATTAAAATATATGACCTTTCGTCAGATCCCATAAAACCGCTACATTTTATGACGGTAAAAACATTGTTTGTAGGTAATCACAATATAGGTATGGAAAAATATACCATAATAATTTGAAAGTGTTCGATATAACTTATCACACTGTTTCGCATAGAATCGCATAGAACATGGTTATGAATTATGGATTTAGGTGTATTTTTAGGTGTTAATTAAGAACAATTATAACACAGCACTTATCGTAATTGTCGATCCAAACAATTAATATAATTAATACACAAAATAATTTTGATTTATTTGTCTATTTTTTTAACCGACTTCAAAAAAGGAGGTTACTCAATTCGACCGTATTTATATACCGTTTTAATTGTATGTTCGGGGATAACTTCGTCGTTTATGAACCGATTTTGATAATTCTTTTTTCGTTGAAAAGGAGATATCTCTGAACCATGACAAGGAAACTAGGATCTGATGATGGGATCCCAGAGAAATCGAGGGAAACTCGAAAATGCGCATAACTTTTTACTGCGTGTACCGGTTCTGATGATTTTTAATTTAATCGAAAGCCGATGTTTATCATGTAGTCACATTTAAATTTCATCGAGATCTAATTAACTTCTGGAGTCTTCAACTCGGTCGAAGTCGGTTTTTTCGTTTTCCAGCAAACACAATTATTGTGTTCTATATGTTTAGATAGAAACACAGTGCACTGTTAAACTAATACTTACTTTTGCTGCACTGTTTATCACATAGGTGAATTGTATTTTTTTCTGTAAATAAATAAATAAATAGGCTTTAAAAGTTTTCGTTATTAAGTCAATCCAATCACACCTTAATGTTTTGTATCTGCCACAAGAATAGTAGTAGTAGTTTTTAACGCAAATTTGTTTTAAATTGAGTTGTGAATAATATTTTAGCGTTGATTTAAAGGTCATTTTAATCATCCAAGAAAATTTCAAAGAAAAAATATATCAGACTGATTTCAATTGAATGTTTTACTTATTCAAAGATTTAATGAAAAGAGCGTTTCGATATGTATATTAAAGAGAGGCAAAGATTTGAATGCCTTTTAAGTTATACGAATTTTTTTATAAATCGACAAGAAGTCAATAAGATTTTTTGAATACCTATCTTAAATATTTTAATGTTAAGATTCTTCTTGTTCATAATATGTGAAAAAAACATTTTATTCTAGAGAAATGAGGGAGAGAGAGAAAGGGATATTTCACGCGAAAACAGAATTTACATAAAGCTGTTCTCACTCTATAAATGAATTAACAAATAACGTTTGGAACTCTTTTACAATCTATGGAAAAATTCGCTTCTTGATTTATCAGTTGTAAAATATTAATACTTGTTATACGTTAATCAAGTGACTTCCATATTATTATTTTATTGTATATACAAGTATTTTCTTGCGCTGATAGAACACTATTTAAAATACTCATGTTACCATTTTAGAATTTTTTTTGTAATTGGTAGGTATATTATAATGGGTACTATAAAGAGAGATGTTTGAAATAGTGCTAAACGTCTGATAGGCTGTTGTGAGTACTGATATTATCGTTTCTTTTATCTTAGGGATGACTTATCAGAAAGTTGCTTGTGATAAAACGAAAAACACGTTGATAACAAAAAGATAACGGAATTGCAAAGACGGTTACAACTTTTATCGAGGAAGTATTTAATTTCTATTTTGTATATAAGTTAAGATGTTTTCCTTTGTTATTAAACCAATGTTTTATTTAATATTAACAGGAACAATATAATTATATTGATAACAGGAAAGGAAGGACAATATAATAACATTAACAGGAACAACATAATAACATTGATAACAGGAAAGGAAGGAAGTGGCTCGGTGAACTTTCGAGAATTTTAATTAATTAAAAAAGATTTCTTGTTTTCAATACAATTATTTAACAAAGCTTCTCCTTCTTGCTTTCCTTTTTATAATATGTAATTTTCTTTAAAATCCAATATTACGTGATGACATTGTTACGTGAAACAGGATAATTAGGAGAAAAATTCTTAATTTCTAAACAGTTCCAAATTACTTGCTTTCAATTCAAATTCTTTACGTGATCCGTGTACCAACGGTACAACTAAAAAACGATTTTATACGTATATAACAGCTTTCCTCTAACAGTCTGTAAATATTTCACTGTTAGATGTGTTCACAAGAACTAACAGATAAAATTTTTACCTTCTTCTGTGTGCCACTTTGCTTCCAGATTTTTCTTTTTCAGAATTGTTACTACACAAACATCATACGCAATCTTAACGCAATGACGCGTTGGCGCAACGGTTATAGCCATGGATAGTGCCTATTGCGTTGGCGGTTGCGGGTTCGATCCCCGCATATGACAAACATTTGTATTGGCTATACAGGTGTTTGCCGTGGTCTGGATGTTTGTGCAGTCTTTTTGGGTCTCCCCACTGTACCTCGGAGAGCACGTTAAGCCGTCGGTCCCGGTTGTTACTATGTATACCAGATAGCGATCGTTACTCATAGTAGGGTGTATATTCGCCAACCCGCATTGGAGCAGCGTGGTGGATTAAGCTCTGATCCTTCTCCTACGTGGGGAAAGAGGTCTATGCCCAGTAGTGGGATATTACAGGCTGAAGCGATAAACATAATAAAGTTGACTTATTTTTATAAGATTTCGATTACTACAAAGTATTAAACATATGTTAAATGTAAACTCAGAGGTGCCAGCGATTTAAATCAGTTAAGATCGACGTCTTTGTGCGTATGTATAGACGATTAATCGGCGCAGTAGTGCATTTTTCACCCAAAAGAAGTTTGTGTAAGCTACATGAAAGTTTGTATGCGTATATGTTTGTATTATCATTGTTTTCAACTCTCAACACAAGATTCTTATTCTAGTCGTACCGTTGTGTAAAAGACGCTTGCTGATATTATTACTGAGACGTCCTCAATCAAGCTTGACTGAACTCAAAGTGGTGCGAGTACATCCAATACATCGATTGAATGATAAAGGTTTTACAAATTCTATTTACTATAGAAGAATCTAAGATAAAGTTTATCTAATTTATATTTCGTCTCAGTTGTTTCAATTTACCGAGCGATTTAGTTTCTTTGAAACCACAACTCAATTCCAGCGTCAAGATGAAAATACTATTACTATTACGTAAATGCGAAACTGTATTTGTTTACACAGCTTACTACCGAGACAAATCTTGAAGTCGGATTAAAAATTTTGTATCAAAAAATGAAAAAAAGAGAATACTTTTTACGTGAGGATAATATTCTATTCTTCAAACATTATTTTTGCATTATATATGACAATTATTTAGGTAGGTGAGGCTATATAACTATTTCTGCTAACTTTTAGGAGTAATAGTCGAAAATGAATACCAATCTGAAAAGTACTGGAATATTAAACGATTGGCTTTGCGCGTCGCATTTAGTATATTATAAATATAAAGACGATTTAAGAAAAAAATGTTTGTAAGTGCGTTTACAGGGTGGATACAAGCGCGAGAAAGAAAACCTGCAATACCAGAAACAAATTCCCCAAGAAGCTCTGGTCACATTACTCACCAACAGAAATAGAACACTGCTGGAAACTGCACTGCTTTAGCTGTGATCATCTGTAAGACTGAGTTACTATCCCAGTCGTGCTGCTCCAGATTTTGAGCATATTATGTACAAAATATTATTCATGAAAAGAATTTTACTAATACAAAAAAACATTTTTTGTTTTCTAAAAAGTTCAACTAGTATCACAAATATCGTAGTTTTCAAAAACCAAAATATATATGTATAGACTTTAATTAATTCAAGTGAGCTTTTTAAGCAAATTAATTATCATTTAAGAGTAGTTTAGTAGTTAATATAACAGTACCGCATACTAATGCCATTCTGCTAAGAGCAGATGGCGACAAATATAACAAATGGAAATTCTATGTAAATGAAATGTGTTTTAAGGTTAGCAAAACAAGCTGAACTTGTCATCGGTATCTCCATATACAAAAAATACCATTTCCTCTTCAAAATTGTGAATTACGATCATTACGTGTATTAGCAAATACAGAGGAAATAAAATTGGCCATTTTTTTAACGGAAGAAAACTGTACACATTGAAATTATTTTTTTTTTATTTCAGATAATGGATAACCAATACACAATTAGAATTAATAATCAATTTTATACATAGCAAATATTGAAAATATTTAACAAAGATAATATATAATGTCCGTCCTATGTACAGACAAAACGATGTTGTATATGTCATGAAAAGCGATTAGATAAAAAAAAAACAAATCATAAAATGATATTATACTTTATGATAAATCTTTTACAGTTCAAGCCTCTCGCCTATGGAATACCTTGCCCTTAAATATCAGACGTGTACAAACACCTGCAACTTTTAAAAATACTGTTTAGAAGCATTTTCTTCAAACTCAACAATAAACGAGTAATTTATAATTATAATGTATTTATATGTATGTATGTATATATGTCAGTATGTATGTATGTATGTATTTATGTATGTATATGTTTAATTATTTGAATATTTATTATAAATTTGTTGTAACTATGCTGACGCTAGACCATTTCCTTTGCCCTAAAGTTGCCTGGAAGAGATCGCTTTTTAGTGAAGGCCGCCCTTTGTACCTAATGAATATATTGTTAATATTTTTCTTTCTTTGCTATGTATTATTTCTGTTTTTGGTGTACAATAAAGTGTATTATTATTATTATTATTATTATTATAAAATGATATTGCAAGTCAAAAGAAAAAATCATAAGTATTATGATTTTTATGCATTTTTTTTAAATAAGGCAAATAAAAAATTGTTAACAAAGGAAATTGCTTTCAAAATCACAACGTGTTTATAAAATAATGCAGGAAAACTCGATGAACTAAAAAGAAAACTTTTCCAACAGAGAAAAGAAAAAACAGCAAAAGCTGAAATTAACAGAAACCGTTTATGAAAAGGTAATAGGCTAAGGCTTGGAATATATTTTTCTTTATGTGTATTGTACATATTCTATACACTTATAATATATTTTATATTAAGTGCAAGGACAGTTAAACGAATGTAGCATACGTTGTGTATAACTCACTTGATGTTAAAACAGTGCGTGTATGAACATTCTAATGTAGTATTTTGTATTCTGTGGAGATTTTAAAATCGCTTTAAGAAAATATATATTTGTTATTAATAATTGATATATTACGGTTTGCATATTAATAACACGACTTTCAGGGTTTTTTTAAATCAAAATATAGCCTATGCCACTATGTGTTAGTATAACATTCACCTGTTGAAAGAATTTTTCAAATCGGTCGAGTACTTTTTGAGTTCATCTATTATAAACAAATAAAAAAATCTAATTTTTCTTCTAATAATTTTGGAAAAGACCGATAGATACGCACATACTATATTATATACGAAGTTATAGCTATCTATAGGAATAGACATATAACGCTTTTGATTTACAATATTATACGAATAACATTTTTAATAAACGTGGAGTTTGTAAAACATTTATAACTCAAAAAAATAATATTTTTGGTTTAAATTATAATTACTCTATTCAGTAAAATAAAGTTTCTTGAGTAAATAGTAGAACATAAATAATGTTGTATAAATAAATGTTCCATTTGTAACCTAAAAAAATAATTTTTGTGTTCATAAGATTTAAATATAAAAAAAGAAAAAGAAAAAAACTAGTAGACTGATGAGACAATTGTTACTAATGAATAGCAATATTTTAAGCAATTAGCAAGTTTTTGTAGATTTAGAAAAGCAGTCTGACTAAGCCTTTTAGTTTAGAAAAGTCGCAAGTCCATTGCGAAATACTCTCTAACTTCTTAATTTTAGCTGATATAACTTTTGGGTTAATAAAAGTAAGTGTAGCAAGCTTAAATAATTACAAGTTGAACTTGAGAGATATACTTATGTTATATACTTTATTTCCGTAAAATTAGAAGCATCGTGCGTAGAATATCTAGTCATAGTGTAGAAAATCTAACATTTATTTAAAAATATACACAGGTATAAAACTTGCTTTTTGTTAGATGTTCAGTCTGATTTGTTCGTTCATAATTTGTTTTTATTTTCTGATCTTTTGATCTATTTTAAGCATCTTTGACTGAACACGACAGAGACATAAGTACCTACGTAGCAAATTGATTATTTAATAGCAAAACATATTCTGAAGTTCACAAAGCCTAATCGTTTAATTGACCTTATTTATTGATTACATTAAGCAGATAAACGGAAAAACCCAGTAATATTATGTATGTATATTATCTTATATATAAAATTCTCGTGTCGCAATGTTAGTTACAATACTCCTCCGTAACGGCTGGACCGATTTTTATGAATTTTTGTGTGCATATCAGGTAGGTCTGAAAATCGGCCAACATCTACCTATTTTTCATACCCCTAAGTTATAAAGGGAGGGGGGATTAAGGTAATTAATAAAATATATGGCAAAACAACGTTTGCAGGGTCAGCTAGTAATTTTATAATATTGACAGACGATGACTGTTATTTTGATGAATGTATTGCTGTCGTTTCTTCAGTGAAATAACAGCACCAGATAAATAACATTCGCTTTCTTTTCTTGTAAAAAATAAAGATAGGTAAGTATAACTTTAATCTGACCCTCTGTTCGCCTCACTAGTCAACTATCGGTTCGGCAATTAGTTTTTATGATGATGTCACATTCACATTTCCCCGATATTTATCGTAATGTAAATTACGAATGATTGCACTAAATTTTATAAGTATTTCGTGATCATTTTTGTCACAAAAAGGTTTTTATAAAAATATTCTCCAGGTATATATAATCAGACGTTGCTGCCCGTTTTCGGTCTGTATATTTCAAAGCCAGCAGTTGGATGGTTATCCCGCCATCGGGCGGCATTTTAGGTTCCAAGGTGATAGTGGAACTGCATTATCCCTTAGTCGCCTCTTAGGACATTCACGGGAAGAGAAGGGTGGCTATATTCTTTAATGATATATATAAACGTAAAAATAAAATAAAAGCTCTGGCTACAATCATCAATCACACTTCGACAAGAATGAAAGACAGTGGTTACTTTATTATTTATCTTTATCAAGAAAAATCAAGATTGGTTTGATGATCCCGAAGTGGAAATCAAGAAGCTCGTTGAGGACCACAGACGTACCCTTCTTTCGTCACACGTCTCTGAGCGGAGAACTGCTAATCATAGCCTAAAAGTAAAAGTGCGTGCTCTCAAAGATAAATGGTGGGTAGATAAAGCCAATAAAATCCAGCGTTATGCTGATACCAATCAGACTGGTAGATTTTTTGAGAGTCTCAAAGCTATTTTCGGCCCAAGATCTAAGAAGGTAGCTCCAATTTTCAACAAGGACAAGACTCAACGGCTTACTGAACAGAAAGATGTTCTTGCCCGATGGGCAGAGCTTGTTAATGACGTTCTTAACCCTAGTGCACAGACAGCTGACTTGTTGTTTATAGATTCCCTCGAAAGTTTACCGGTACTTGAAGACCTGGCAGAACCACCATCCTTTGATGACTTTATGAAGGCACTGGATAGGCTGAGAAATCACAAGGCACCTGGGGTAGATGGTTTACCGTCTGAATTATACAAATACAGCGGCCCTCACTTCAAAAACAGGTTATTCCAACTTATCCTAAAGATATGAGAGAGTGAAGTAGTTCCGCAAGATTGGAGAGATGCCTTCATCTGTAAATTGTACAAAGGCAAAGGCGGCATCGCTGATTGCAGCTCGTACAGAGGTATCTCTCTTCTCTCAATAGCTGGGAAAATCTTATCCCATATTATAAACACCCGTCTATCCCAACACGCAGAAACCATACTTTCCGAGACCCAGTGTGGTTTCCGGCCAGGCCATCTTTGTCGTAAGGCAAATCCAAGAAAAGAGCCTGGAACAGTACCGTTCTCTTTATATGTGCTTTGTAGATCTGGAGAAAGTCTTTGACAGAGTCCCGCGTGAAGCCCTGTGGATAATGCTAAAGAAAATTGGCTGTCCTGGAAAGTTGATACGTCAGTTTCATGACAATATGGCGGTTAAAGTTCGACATGAAAATGACTTTTCAGACCAAATACCAGTAACCAGTGGCGTAAAACAGGGCTGTGTCTTGGCTCCCACTCTGTTTTCTCTATACTTTGCTTTTATTATGCGGGATGTGGTCCGAACTTGCAATAGTCAAATTGAAATTAGCTCCAGAACAGACAAGAGCATATTCGATCTATCCCGTTTCAGAGCTAAGAGACAAGTTTCAAAGCTCTCTGTTTTAGACGTTTTATATGCCGACGATGTTTGCCTTATGGCCGACTCAATAGAGTCTCTTCAAGCCTATGTGGACTCCTTACACACGTCGTGCCGCAGGTTTGGTCTGGTTATAAGCACCAGCAAAACTCAGGTTTTAAAGCAACCTGTTCGTGATTGTCCTGCTGACCAATCCGCTATCAACTTGGATGGCTCTGCATTGGAGGAAGTCCCATACTTCTAATACTTAGGCAGTAGACTAAAGCATGACAACACACTAGAGTCAGAAATACCAGCCCGAATAGCAGGTGCTGCAGGCCTTTGGCAAGCTTAAATCCCGCGTCTGGAATTCACACGACCTCAAATTGCAAACTAAAATATTAGTGTACAAAGCGATTGTCCTGCCTACATTATTGTACGCTTCAGAGACCTGGTGCTGCTATATAGCAGATATTAAGAAGTTAGACACATTTCACCTTAAATGTCTAAGATCCATATTGCGCATTAAGTGGCAGGACCGAATTTCAAACACCGAGGTATTACGTCGTACAGGTATGTCTGGAATTGAAGCTCTCGTAATGAAAAGTCAACTGAGATGGAGCAGTCACGTCCTACGCATGCCCGATAGCAGACTACCGAAGGCAGTTTTCTATTCTGAGCTTTCAAACGGAAAACGAAAACAAGGCGGGCAATACCTTCGCTATAAAGACATGCTCAAACGCAATCTTGTGGCTTTTCATATACCAAATGAGAGTTGGGAGAGTCTGGCACGTTAAAGACCGGAATGGCGTCGAACCATTCACAAAAGTGTCGACCGTTTTGAATCTGCGCGTCTAGAAGACCTTGATGCGAAACGCCAAGTACGGAAGACCAGGCCAAAACCCTCCTACTTTTACACATACGATTCAGCTGGCCAACTATACTGTGCATCTTGCAACCGAGTCTTCAAAACTAAATTCGGTTTCGCTAGCCATATCATTTATCTTTCGTGTCAACTCAGAAACTCGTAACCTTGTTTAAGACCTACATACGTCTTTTATTTATTTTTTTAGATTTTGCTCACTTTTCTGTAACTAAATAGATTTTTATTGCAGATAGCAGCGCTGCAACATATCAAATGATTATATAATAAGAAGTAAATAATTATTTGTAAATACACAACAGGAAACAGAACCTATTTAATAACGATTCTCAGGAACATTTGCGTACTATTTCTGTATTCAACCTATTTACATGAAACTCGTTAATTGGGAGTATTTAAAAATGTTACGTGTTTTTCGATGTATTAGAATTAGGTCGGTCGTTGGCATTTTCAGGTATGACTAACCGTACTAATGCGAGGAGATGATACGTAATACTAGCAAAGCTTAGGATATAATGTACTCGTATAGAAGAAAGCTGAATCCGGCTATCTAGAATAATTATTTCAATTTGTAAAAATAAAGTAACAGAATAATTAAAAAAATGTAAAATGCGTGATAATTTTTTCCAAAACACTGAAGCATTGTTATTAAAAAAAAAAGTTCAATGCGATTTCACGGCTTATGTGTTTTTTTATTTACAAATATGTCGGCATACAAGCGTTCGGCTCACCCGATGGTAAGCGTAATCACTAAATGTAATTCGTAGCTTATTAAATACCTGCAAACAAGAAGTATTGCAGATATTTAATAAGCTACGAATACTAGAAACGTTGCCGGCCCTACCTGCGACCCTCCCCCCAGGAGCGCTGACCTTACTCACCACAGGAACACAACACTATTTGAGATCAGTATTATTTAGCTGTGATCTTCTGTAAGCAAATAAATTTTTATTTAGGTCGTGTTCCTTTTTGTGTCAGTAAATAAATAAATATAAACAAAACATTCTTTGTAAGCCAAGATTTAAGAAAATATTCTATAACATTTTATCCAATACAATCTTTGGGAGAGATAATATTTTATTTCACTATTAATTTAGTTTTCATTACCATTTACAATATAATTTCCAATAAAACAATGCCTTTGAATTTAATTTAGCTTTTAAATCTTATATTTTTTTTTGTCATGTTATCACACCCAACATAATTAACTTTAAAACGATAGTAAAAATAAGGTAAGTAATAAAATAAAACTTACCGATATTCCGTTTTCCTTTTTAATTAGTGAGAAGTACTTCTTATAAACTGTTTTTCTAGCCGCTTCATGTTACCTATAACGACAAAAAAGTATTTTAATTTAACATCAAAGAATTTAATGCTAGTACTTTCAGAAGTACTTCTTGAATATTAATAGTTGATACAGACATAAAAGACTTTAGGCTTAATATACAAACACATGCAGTTAGGTTAATACATAATTTTGATTATCGGCTGCCAATTGTAATATCAGATTACTGCCAGTATGTTAGGATTCTCGAAGCTTGTTATATTATAAACGAACAGATTAATTTTCATTTACCAAAATAGCAGAAATTATATAGTGTAGCCGTAATTTAAATGAAATTAACAAGTGCTATGAAGTTTTCGCTGTAAATATAATTTTAAATAAATTAAAATTAAGCAAATTTACAAGAGCTTACAATAACAAGAACATATTTTATCTATAAAATAACTTTGATAATTTCTAGGTTTATTTATTTGCAGTAAATTTTTTTTTACATAATGATTAAAGGACAAAAAAAGTGTTATTTATATACTTGATATTATATAGCGGAAGAGTTGGTTTGTATAAGCACTCAAATCTCAGGTAATACTGGTTCGTATTGAATTTTTGTGTTGAAGTTTTATTTACCGAGGAAGGTTATAGGCTATATAACATCACGATACGGTCTATAGAAGCTGAACGTTATTAATAAAAAATGTTACGAAAACAGAAAAAAATATCTTTTTTTGAGAGATTCTGTTGCGTGTGCTGCGTAAACGGATAAAGCTAACCAAAAATTTTGTACGGTCCTATACGGTACGGTACGTTTTGTTCGGTACGGTGTGACGGAATTGATCGCTATTAAAAGTTCATGCATATGTCCATGGAGCATAGAGAAGAGGAGAACGATCGCTACGTACTAAAGCATAGCCCGCCTGTCCCTAAAAACTTGTACATAATTGTAGTTCATTTTCAGCCACCAGTCTGCGCTGCCGACGGTTAGTTGCCTCTGTGAAGTTAGCTGTTTATGTCATATGCTTATGAGTACAAGTAAATGAAGTTAGTTGAATAATGTATTTTGTAAACAATGTTTATAAATTTTCTTCGCGGCATTGGTGAGAAAATAATCGTGCTCCGTAATTTTTTAATTTTTGACCAAAAGAAACATTAAAAAATGGTGAAACATTGTATTGTGCGTGGGTGTAAAAGAGGTTTAGCATCTAATCGCTAAAATAGAATGAATTATTGAAAAACAATTTGCGTCAATCATCTTTATTCAAAGTACCAAACTACCAAAGGTAATAATATCTTCATACGTTATTGGTTCATAGCTGCACATTGGAATACTGAATATGTAAAATTATTATTTGCTTAGTTAATCGTGGTTTTTTTAAATAAATTAATCTTTATTGAACTTTTAAGAAATTGTTGAAATTAAGGTTAATTACAAGATTTGCAAGTAATTTCATTCTCAAAATTTATTCATTCACTTTCAGAATAACGTATTGAGGGAAAATGGGTAAAAGCTTTATCACAACAATTGACTCCAAATTAGTTTGTGTGTGAGAAGCACTTTCGCGAAGAAGATATTAAGAAAGCTGATCGATTGATTATTAATGGAGCTGAAATTATCATCCCTCGCGAAAGGTGGACTCTTTTGAATGACAATGTCATTCCAATAAACCCTCAGGATTTGGAAAAGGACATTTCTGAAGAGGTTTGAATGCCAAAATTTACTATTTTTAGATGATATTGAAATATAAGAAATATCAAATCTGTTTACTTTACTTGCTTTTTTTGTTTACAGCAAGTTCCAATAGTGCAAAATGACATTAATAACTGACCAATCGAAAACCTGGATTATACACAACCCTCGTTAAAAATTGTTTGAGGTAACAATTTAAAAGAAGATTCTCAACCAGCAGGACCCCATCATATGGAATCACCAGAGATTGTAACAGCTAATAATGTAAAAGAATTAGATATTATTATGTTTATCATATTGTTATAGATTTGCGAGATTTTATTATTTTTTTGTACATAAATTTCAACATTAGGTCATTATCTCGAACATGTCTCCACCATCATGTGTTACACTAGAAGAGATCCATGCTCATTTTCACTCAATACTGATCCAAGGATGGTGTTATTTTGCTTGTGATGAAGAGTTGATATTTAGTCATATCAATATTCGCACCAGAATAGAAGATATGAATTTTACTATTGCCAATAATCTTTCAGTGAAAGTAAATAATTTTCTCATGCTTTTTTTAATAATTTTATCTATTCATAATGCATACAGAGCATTTTATTCTAATTTATTAAGTTTTACTCACATAATCATTTCTGATACAACAGGTTTCTTTCTCTCAACGACCAGAAATTGTTATTGATGATACTATATCATTTATAGAAGATATAAAAATGTATATGGAAACTCTGCAAGCCACTATTTTATGTGAAGGAACTGACATACACTATAGGTACGATATATTTTCTTTCATTTTTTTTAATATAAATAAAAATCTCATACTATTACACATTAGGTGAAAATTGAAAATAAACTTAAAGATTCACCTAAATCGAGGCTCCATCTAGAACTGTGACACCTGAAGTAAAAACAAGCATCAAGTACATCTTTTAGTAGTAGTGTGAAAAGAAAGAGAGTATCTACATTACCTTTGAAAAATTCCAAATCATCTTGTAAGTCAATAGATATGTTTTTTAGGTAGCAGATTTTTTTTTGTAATTATCTAACTGTATGCAAATGAACTTGTAAATAATGTAAATACATTTATAAAGCAATTTTATGAAATAAAAAAATTTGATTTTAATTGTTTTTTATTTATTTTACTACTATGTCGTTAAATATAGCAAATTTTGATCTTTCATTTCTACTAACTATCACTCAATATTGATACTAATTCACCACTTCGCCAGTAAACCTGTAGAGTAGTCACAATGCAAAGGCCACGTTTATATTGTCTCCTTGTTAATTAAATAATTAACAGATAGTCTAATAATATGGATATATTTCCGATAATTTTAGTACTATTTATTGACTTTTAATTTACTTTGAGAAAAGTTGTATTTATAATTATAAATTATGTGAAGAAACATATTGTAAGCATCATTAAAAACAGTAATTGTGGTGTTTTTATGATTTTTATTGAAAAAAAAAAAAATTAATAAAACCATATCAAAATATGCATCATATTGTTCATACTTAATGAGAGACAATAATGTACTTTTTATACAAAAAAAGCTATAGAATACTATACAGGACAAGGCGTTGGCGCATCAGTCATAGCACTGGTTTGTGGTTGTTGCGGGTTCGATCCCCGCACATAACAAACATTTGTATTGGCCATACAGATATTTGCTGTGGTCTGTTTGTGCAGTCCTTTTGAGTCTCGCCACCGTGCCTCGGAGAGAACGTTATGCCGTCGGTTCCTGTTGTTATCATGAACATCTGATAGCGATTGATAGGGAAATCTGCCAACCCACATTGGAGCAGCGTGGTGGATTAAGCTCTGACTTCTACACGGGGAAAGAGGCCTATGCCCAGCAGTGGGATATTACAGCATTACAGGCTGAAGCATACAGGAAGAATACCACTAACAAATGCTATAGTTTTAACTTATTTAGTATCACAGAACAGAATAAAAGAAAAACAAAATATAGACCGAATCCCAGCCGTGGGATGTTAAAATATTGATCTTATAAAAACAATTTCACATCTTACTGATAAAGTCTCAGTATCTGTAACTTATTGAATGTATAACGATATGAAACATCAGTTTCTGATATGTTTTCATTCCGTTTTAAACTTCACTATCTGGCAAATATTTTTCTATTCAAAACCTTTTTTAATTATATTATAGGTAATTTCATATTCGAATCTTATTAATAGGTAAACATCGTAAATATTCTAGTTAAAGTACATTTACAATAAATGTGAACAAAAAATAAAGGTTATAAAAAATGTATAAGTGTTATATTAACTGTGAAGTTTTATACTAAGCTTCCTACTGCAGCTTTATTGCGTTGAAATAGATTATTATTACGTAACTTAATCCAATATCGTCTACTTCTAAATAAATCTTTATTGTGAATTAAATTAATGCCCATGGTTAAAAATATGCAAACACCTCATAGACTTATAATAAGACAGTCTTCTCTATAATTATTACCTATTTAGTACTATCTGATCCGAAAGGCACGTGCTTTTTTGCGAATTATCGAAATTTAATCACTGTATTCTGATTTTTCTGTTCAATTTATGCGAAATTTTCGCATGAGTTCGCCACGTATATACACATCTCTGGAGTTGTTATATATGTTGAATTTTTTTCTATCGGTCATTGTAACTTAAAATATACATAAGTTAAAACTAAAAGAATATCAGGTAAAATGAAACCCAGTCTCTTAATTTATACGCTAGTGTAAATTCGAAACAACATCTGTAAAAGCGTAGAAACGTGTGTATATTATGACGATAACAACTTTCACATCTTTTTGAATTGTTGTGGCTCAGAAACAATTTTTCCGCTTGTTAGGAATTTATGCACCTTCGAATTTCTAATAAAATGATCGAACTAAACGTTGATAGACTTGATAGATCAGTTCAAATTAGCGCACGACAGCCCGCGCTTTTATTGAGGCAACTTAGCGATCGCAGCGCTACGCTATTTCGTCAATATTTTCGGGACACTATTTTCTATAGCGATCGTTCTCCTTTTCTCTATTCTCCATGCATATGTCTATCTTTGAAGGTTAATCCATTATTACCTTTTTTATAGTAATCAAGCATAAAACAATGGTTTTATAGACATTGGTATAAATCATCAACCATATAAACGTTATTCATCACAAGTTCTTTTTAAACAAAATTGTCCTTGACATCATTTTAATTCTTACGAATGACAAATACTTCATCAATAACGAAATTTTATGAAGGTAAACTGGAGGAGATTATTTAAAAAAAATGGTACAACGCCACATTATGAGGCGCGTCTGTGCAAGTCGTCCGAGTTGTAGTTTAAAAAATATTTTAATTTCATACGTTTTTATTCAAATTAATGTGGGTGAAACCGCGGGACACAGCTGGTCAGTTTATTGAGGTCGTCAGTTAAAAATTAACAGATCTAGTAAAATGGGATGACTTCTTTGATTGATATTTGATTGCCTCACAAATAATCAAAACCTGGTTCAATTTCCGGTAACATGAGTATTTGAATTTAAAAAACATTACCAGTATTTCGATTTACGTTCTCTATTAATATTCACGTTCCATTTTATGTTGAACAAAATATTGATACAAAACTTTTTCATACTGTATTCATAAAAATATTGATACAAAACTTTTTCATACTGTATTCATAAAAATAATAATACTCTTTTTCAAATAGCTGTTAAGGTGCTTGCTGTCTGTCATTCTCATTTTCAACAAGAAATTTATCTTTCCGAAGCTCTTTTAAGTTAAATTACAGAGCTGTATTTGGTGGTTTGTGAGTTTTGAAATATTCACTAAACTTTATTCGGAAAAAATAAGTGTTCGACTTAATCATTGTCATTATCATTATCATTATTATTATATATGATAAAACTAAGTTGATAAAATGTGCGTGCCGATAAAACTTAAAAAGGAGTCCCGGCACGATAAAGGGACTTATATAGTGTGATAGCCCTTTCTTCCCCCTCGAACAAGAAAGTTCCCGTTTTAACCGTTTTTCCCGTTTTTTTAGCTTTTCCAACCTTCAAATTGGAAATTAAGTGTAGTGGCGCCATCTATTGTCGAGTATTTGAACTTCATTCAGAACAACGATTATTTGGCTTGCATTTCCAGGGCGCTGCGAGTAATTGCAGCAGATGTATAGTAATGGCGCGAAATTTATAATTCCAATTTCAATAAAGTCTTAAATTAAATTTGTTACTATAGTAAAGTTATTAAATTTTATGTATTTATACAGCAGTAGCTAACTTATATTTTGGAGTTGAAGCGACAAAATTTTAGTTATTCAAATTAGTTCTGAAAACATTTTAAAATTTAAGTTTTTAAATTTCACGCATTTACTACGTATGCTGCAGCTGCAGAACCTATTGTTACGGCGGAAAATAATGTCGATAACATTCTAGAAGGTGTGAGAAAGAAAATATTCACAAACTTTCTCGAATATCCTAGAGCCTAGCTCTCTGAATATATAAGAGCCCGGTGTCGCCCACCAGAGTTAGTTCGATTTGAAAAGCGAAACAAGCGATTTCGAAACGAAAAGGATAAAGTTATTTAAAAAAAATAATTTTTTGTTAAATACCCGTGCGAAGCCGGGGCGGGAAGCTAATATTGCAATAAATTCTCCATACATTCTTTGTTTATTCATTCATTCTTGCCTTTTGGCTAATCTGGTTAGTTTGAGCATCTTTTTTTTTCATTTTATATGACAAATAGCGAATTCTCCTATAATAGAATGTGAATGTCCGAAGCACACCTTTAACAATAAAAAAAAAATTCATTTCGTTACTCCATGAATCACGAATTCCTGACACACTCATCATTAGTTATATAAATATGAAATTTCTCAGGACTTATAAGAAACATGTTTACGTGTAATATTCCCACAATCAACGGGAACGGAATTAAGACAAAAGAAAAGTGGAACTTACTATAATGAGGTGTTGTTATAGGTCATCAGTTTTTAACGAAATTATCGCTTTTTTCTATGTTTTATAACTAGCTGTGCCCGGCGGTTTCACAAGTGTTAATTTGAGGAAAAAATAGCCTCGGACTTCCTCGGTAAACAGGTTAAAAAAATTCAATTCGAACCTGTACTTCCTGAGACAAGCACGTCTAAACAAACAAACAAACTTTTCAGTTTATAGTCATAACAAAGGCTATTATCTCAACCACACCAATCTCTCTAGTGTTTTCTCTATCCCACATGACATTGGTCATATCATCTATGCTCAGAAATGAAACATTTAAACATATATACAACTCTAGAAATCTCCTCGGCGCTATTACGCATTTAAACTTGCAACAATCTTGTCAATTTACGTGTTTTATCCACTGGGTCGACTTTGTTCATTTCATAAAGAATAAGTCTTTACGAGACTATCGTATACAGAAACATTATTTTTCACGCTTCTTTCGAACCTATCGGTATACAAAGACTAATCACAGAATTCATATAAATTTTATCCATTAAAATAATTGGCTGCGTCACCAACTTCAACTAATAAACTACTTTGGTGATCAGTTTTAATCGAGTGATTTCTTAGTAATTTCATGTAATGGCCTTACGACAAAACTTTAGAAATAGATCTATTACGTAAAAACATACGATCAGAACAAAGTTTGTTAGTTATTTCATTAATTGATGCTGAAGTAGTTAGATAAAATATATCTATATGCTTGGTGTCGAGTGGTTTAACTAGAGGTGTATCGATAATACAGTCGTTGAAGTTTTGTTACCGTTCTCTGCATTCTATTAAGATCAGTGAGATATTTAACTTATAATCTTGTGCACGTATTTTTTTATTATAACTTAAAATATTATTTTCTGTTTATATATTCTCCATAACTTTTTATAAACGAATGCTTGAAAATTTATTATTTATGTTCATTTATTGCATCAATTTCAATTCAGCCGGCAACATCCCACTGCTGGCCATAGACTTAATCCATCACGCTGCTCTACTGCGGGTTGGCGGATATTAAATAATGTAAAAATATTTATTAACAGTCTCGTAAATCTCCATTCATCATAAAGTATGATGAAAGGAGGACAGATTAGAATAGACAAGAGACTTTTTCTTTTATTATATTATAGTCAAGATTTTTTTGTAAAAAAAGAATGAAAGGTATTAAGGTTAAGCATTATATATGAATTCAAGGCTTATCTAAATCTTAGTTCAGTAGTAGTAAAAAATATTAAAACGGAAATAGCTATGTATAACAAACACAAAATATTGTACTTTCCACGAATAATTTAATACAAAGCGCAATCATTTTTCTTTATTTAAATTTTTAAATATTTGCATATACCCTATTCCTAAAATCTACTATAATTATACTTAATCCTATATATATATATTAAAATAATTATTATTTTAATCGCGACGTTGACGGGGAATATTAATTTTGGTGGCGACTAATGCGTTTCAGTACGTTTTGCTCTAATTAGCGTTATTTCAAGCCATTCACACGGGCGTCGTGACTGTCTGTCGACACGTGTTGAGTTACAAAGACGTTTTTTTTATTAGTATCACATGGTTCACATATGCTCTTATTGTGAACGTTTGATATCGTGACTCGCTTTATGGCTGTCAAAAGGACAATAAGAAAAAACATCAGTTAATGCATGATCTTTAGAACTATAATTAGTTTTGAACTCTTTTTTTTCCTTTTTTTAAAAACTAAGAACGTAGTATTGTAACGCGTTATTTTCAAGTATTGAATTGGATATTTCTTTTTATATATGGTACGATTTAGCCTATAACAACCTTGCCTTGCTAACAGCCTTGCTGGGCGGCATAGGTCTCTTTTTCCATGAGTTTTTTTTTATATTTTATTCTTCGTGTAAGAGAAGAACTGAGAGCTTAATCCACAATACCGCACCAGTGCGTCCTCTAATACTTTATAGCATGCCGAAAGTAAATAGTGATTTATTTATGTACACATATTCATGAGTTAATGATAAAGTTTAAATGTTGGTTAGTTAAGTTTATTGGTTAGGTTGGATGCTTTAATTTCAGAACACATTAGTACAAGTTTAATTTTTTATTTAACTTTTTTGTTTCGACAGACTTTTAGATGAAGAATAGTAACCATTAAAACCAACTAGTTTGAAAATAACCAGATTAAATTTGATATAAATGCAAGTATTTAGAATTACGCTTCGCTGTACTTAATAATACTGCTTTTAAACAGTATTACATTCTAGTGGTAAGTGAGGTAGCCAGAGCACCTGGGGAGGCTCGTAGGATCGGCACGCGCATGCAATACTCCTACGGTTGATAGCGTTAAAAGGCTACAGTATCTTCTTACCATTAGCAGGTTCGTACGCTTGTTTGCCGCCTCCTTAGTATAAAAAATGCAGTAATGCTAATGTATGTTAATATTTGTTCTCAATCTTATTAATATTTGTTGAATCAAATTATAGTACGTCAGGACGGCAGACATAAAGATTTACAGCAGATCCGGTTGCAGTCTTTAAATAAATCAGACCGGTATAGCTATACCGGTGTAACACGTGCTAACGTTAGTGCTATAAAAGTAATGAACGGAGATAAAATCTCTTAGAACAGTGACAATAAATTGCGGGAAGGATGTAGGTATAGACTTCGTAAGATATACGAGTTACACGAAGCAGTTATTGGTATTACAGGTAAGGCTAATACAAAGAAATTGATAAAAATAAAACATGGAATAATTTTGTGGATTAATTAAACAACACAATTGAGAGGATTCGTGCCACAATACCTTTTAGTTTTTTTATTTTGAGACTATCTTGTCATTTATCACCTTATAACGAATAACACAGCTGATTCTTCGTTAGCGATTTCCATAAAAAAATATAATTTGCAACCGCTTGCGAATTTTTTGCGATAACGCAACACTCAACAATTATGGTACAAAATAACTGGATAACAATTATCTTGTTTGAAAAGACTGATCTTCTTCGATAGATTATTATACAATCATTTTTAGTACCCGGTAAAATAATTTATATGTACATCTTTTTGTTTCTCAAGCATAAATAAACAAATGAATTTTGTTACCTCTATGCCAAGATTAATTAAACACAAAGTATACAATATGTACGTATTGTTAAGCTTATGTTAAAGAAGGGTAAAGGTCAGTCAGTCAGACCGTGATTACGCACGTATTAATATGCTAATTATTTTAATAAACTTCCAAGTTTATATTATATCTAGTATTTAGCAAAATATTTTTATTGATTTCATTAAGAAAAATATTGTCTTTATCAATATAATTGATCAATCAATATTAGTTAAAGTTAGTTATTATAAAGCTAGGGCCCAGAAGTAACATTTTGCTTAAAATCTGGAGCAGGTAGACTGGGTGAGCCTAACCTTGCTGAAGATTGCATCTAAATAAGACTATTTGAATGTAAGTTTCAGTAACAGTGTTTTAACTTCTCTGAATAAAAAAAATATGAATATCCTTAAGCTGTACTTCGACGACGCTTTCAAAGAACTAGCTGGTTGCTCTGGCGGTCGCGGGTTTTATCCCCACTAATGGAAATATTTGTATAGGCTATACAAGTTTTCTTCGTGGGCTGGACATTTGTTCAGATCGTGAGCTGTTGAGTGTCAGGCATGTATTATTAATTAACTTTCAGCCTTTCTCATATCTACATAACTTCGCCTCTTTTAGGCAATGTTTTGATACTGAAAAATAAACTAATAAATAACACAACCAATAAAACTTAATAATTAATAATATTTATCACCGTAAATAATAATTACTGCCTTCACAGCTATTGAAGTATGTATTACTTATTTCTATATCTAATGGATTTGGAGCATGTCGTTTAATAAAATCGATAGTAATTACGCACTTCGTAAATTTCTAAAACAAGCGTCGTGATTAAAGCAAAAAAAAAAAAATATAATATAATTTACTTATCAAGTTTTCATCATTGCACTCATAATTATAAAAAAAAATACACAAATGTTTTTCGTTCTCGAAACATTAAAGCTTTCATTTATGTTATTACATAGATTGATGGTTATTACCGTATGTCGTACTTATTACATGATCATCATCATCATCATTTCAGCCTATCGCAGTCTACTGCCTGACATAGGCCTCCACAACTTTTTACTTTGTTTTTTTTTCATTTTACATCTGAATGTGTAAAATGAAATACTATAACAAAAAATTTACGCAAATTTTTTTCGTTCTAGCTATTTGCTAGTGTTTTTTTTTGACACCGTAGACAGAGTTCAGTTGAACAGAAGGTGCTATTACTAAATTCTTGTGGGTCTTTTTATGGTCAATCTGTTTTTGTCATTTTTTTTTTATTTCAATGTAAAATGTCGCTAATAATATTCTAGAATTACGCGCTGGATTTCGGCTCTGCAAATTACCAATTGTTAATTTCATGCTGAACAAATTAAGAAAGAATCTTAAAAAGTCTTTGTCTGAAAAAATAAATTAATTAATTAAAATAAAATTATAGGTGAACAAATAATGTACTACTAAATAATACACGCGTTTTCAGTTAAGAGGTAGACTCCGTTTAAATTAGGTTTAGCTAATCTCGTGTAACTGCCTCTATGTAACTGAAATACACACGCTAAGTGTGGCGTGTTAACTTATTATTTATTATTATAACAGTTTAACATACAATGGTACATCTGTTAAGCTAATATGCATATATATGTAACACTATACCATAGTGCCTTTTCTTTGTACTACACACGGATTTATTTTACACATGTTTATGAAAATGGCTCTTATTACTAAACTAGCAAAATGAATTTTTGATATTTTCAAAAACGAATAATAATACAATTTTACTTTTTGCACCATAGTTTATTCTTACAACTTTTAATTTTATAGCTTATCCTATTCGCCGCTTAACTGTCGAATTCAGTGAATAATCAATCTTACTTAATTTTCATACCATTAAAAGTAAATTTTATATTCATATTAGAAGGGACCTATTATATTGATACCCTTGCACAGAATAATATGATAAAAAATAATTATCTTCTTCTTCTTCTTCTTTTACTCTGGCTCCCTGAAGGAATTGCCAATATCTGAGTGAAGATTAGTTTTAAATTATCTAGCTTAGTTTAAGAATTATTAAATCGAATCGTCTTGTAAGAGTACGTCAAAATTATGTGAATAGACCTTTTTTTGTGGTCGATATCACAAGGCTTAATATTTTAATTCACTAAAACATTAATGAGACGAAAGATTGGTTCGAATATTTAATTAACAGAAATTTTAGTTTCAAAATATCTTTATATTAATTTATAATGTTCTGTTTAAATAAAATATAATTCATCTCGTGAAATTATTAATATAAAACGGTAGGCAGTAACTTAATGAGTATAATAAATTCATGATTTCATGTATACATTGCTTATTAAAAATTGCTCTGATTTTGAAATAGAAATAATTATATTCTCATTCAACGCTTAAAATCACATTTTTGATACTATGTCTTAAAAAATACGAGCTATACAGTAGTAGTAAATAATTAGTAAATTTGTAAAAATGTGAAAATCTATGCATACATGAATCCTTGCCAATGACCTTGCCAAATCGGATTATTCTTATTATTTATGATCATGATTGCTAGGACAAGGTTCGTATAAAAGAAATTATAGATACGAGAAAAAAAAATCAATGTACGAAGTTCGCCGGATGAATTAGTAATTTATAATTTAAATATCAGTTTTACGCAGCAAATTAACCAACAAAGCTATTCAAGTTAGTACAATAACGACACAACCGAATAAATTACTAAGTTCTCATTATTATTATTCTGAATAAATGGATTGATAAAAGTTTTACAAGTTTCTAATAAGAGGCTGCACGCAACTTTACTTGAAAGGAATTTTCTCATTTGTACAAACATTTGGAATAAACTAAGGTATAACTCGCACCCACTAACTGATACTAACATATTATCCGTTTAAAATCGAAGGTGTTCTCTTTCTAGAAACGCTTAAACATTCGTGTATTTACTTTTAATGACAAGCCCAGAGAAGAAGAAGAAGTATAAAATTTGTTGCTCAAATAGTGGCAAATTCAGTTGGGACATGTTACTTTACAAGTATAGATAGTATTACAATTTCTGATAATTACGAAGAAAAAGTAAATATAATTATTTTTATATTTACGACTATTTACGACTCTTGACGCCTGGGGAGATCATTCCAATCAAATCAGCTCTACCGTAATTAACACCTGGGTTCTAATTTGTAAGATTTTATTTTTGTGTAACCCACACATTAGGAAATTCTAAACATTTTTTAATATCATATCAAAAATCGACCGTTCCAGCGGGGATCGAACCTGCATCTCCTACTGACCGTGCCGGTGCTCTAGCCAATTAAGTTATGGAACGATGTACTCGCTAGATTAAAATTTTTGATATGACGATTTTACATTCGTTCTAATTAGCCTCACTCAAGCAGCTGGAGCACTGTGATGGATTATTCGCAATGAGGATTCAAAAGGTATCGCTGTACACGGTTAGAATAGTTAGCTGGTTCCTTATTCTCTAGCCATAATACTCTACAGCTAATATTATATTTATTTTACGTACTATACGTATTTAGTAAAACAGATAAAGTGAAACAATTAATATAATAAAGAATATAGTCAATATTGTTCATCAGAGAAAAAATATATACAAAACTGTATTTGTATATATATGATAACATAACGGGATTTTCATGCGATTTTTCAAAAACAGACAGAATGATTAAAAAGATGATCATAGAGCTTTAGGTGTACAATTTGAAAGTGGTTTTGTGTAAATGTGTTGAGATACGACGAAAATTGATAAAAATCGTAATAAAATAAGCATCTATGGAGCTTTTAATCAAAATGCTGCCTAACTGCTTTTGAGATATAAGAAAACAAAAACAGATATGTTAAACAGATGACGGAACTCGCTTGATACCCTCACGTACTCGTAAAGTCCCTCGCTGTTACTAAATTTATTATATATCCGTGGTCGCTTATATGACACGTTTTTAAATAAATAAATGACAACAAAAGTATAAATATAAAAGAAAAATACAAACATATAAATAGATAGTATTAAATTAAAACATCAAGAGATAATAAGTATTGCACTAGTATTTACGAAATAAATCTCTTTCGTTTAATCATATAATATATTAATACACTAAGCTTAAGATGTTTGCTTCCCTTTTTAGAAAAAACCTCACTATTACCCCACAGAAATTATATAGCATTTATAGATAATAGCCTGCTATACCGGCATCAGAGACTAAAAAATTTACTGTTGCTTTTGTTTTTGTAAATTAAGTAATTATTAAAATTATATACATATATGACTGCTTTAGTTATGAAACAACGTCAACATGATTGACGGTCGGTAAATTTTTTGTTCAATTTCAAATAAATGCTTTCTTGTAATTTTGTAAAGTGATAATTATTATAATTACATAGTGAGAAACTGCGAATTAATCGTACGAGTATAGCTAGTAATAATTAAGTCGTTTGCACGAGTACCGAGAGTAATGTTTGTTTCCTTTAATTACTTCTGTTTAACATACGAAGTTTGTAGTTATTTGTGTATTCAATTCCTGATTGATGAATGTTAATAATCTTTGTTATAGAAGTATAATTATATCATATTCTTTATCATATTCTATGTCTGTCACTCTTTAACACAAAAACTACTGAATCGATTGAAATAAATTTGGCATGTAGATAGCTAAAGATCCAAAATAACAAATATTTTACGTTTTTATCGCGACATGCTCACGGGATCGGAAATTACGCCGGTAAAACCGCGACGCACAGCTAGTAGATTTATGGACTTAATCCACTACTAGTTATAGTTATACACCTTTAAACACTAGTCCGAGAGCTATGTCAAGGCTGAGAATTATGGATTTCATTTCCAGGTGATTCGACGTGCAGTATTTACATTCATATTAATACTAGCTGACCCGGCAAACGTTGTTTTGCCAATAAACTATCTACTATAAGTGTGCGGTAATTTACTTATAATCGAAAGCGTTGTAGACAATGAATAATTAAAGGAAATTATTAAAAATAATAGAAAATAAAAATTGTGATGGAAAAATAGGGGTAGATCGTAGAGAGGTGGAAAATTAAGAGTAATATATTTTTTTAATTCTAAGTCATGACAAAATAAAAACAAAAATCTTGCCCAATAAATTAAAGTTTATAATTAACAAATAAAATATAGGAGTTGATCGTAGAGGGTTGAAAATTTAGGGTTGTATGTATTTCTTAATGTTGTATCATAAAAAAATAAAAAATAAATAAAATTTATCTGAAAATAAAAATAAAAATTAGGGGTGGACTACCCTTAACATTTAGGGGGATGAAAAATAGATGTTGTTTGATTCTCAGATCTACCCAATATGCACACAAAATTTCATGAGAATCGGTCAAGCCGTTTCTGAGGAGTTTAACTACAAACATCGCGACACGAGAATTTTATATATTAGATTTATTTTGGACCCGAGTCTTTGACATTGAACGTCTACCCATTGCGTCTCGGAAAGTACGTTAATCCTACTGAGTTATCATAGCCAACTTTTTTTTATAGTAATCAATATTTTTTAAATAATACTTTATTTGTATTTTAAAATAATAAATACAACATCAGTATTATCTTACATAAACTGACATATTATGTTTTTATTTTTTATAGCGATCAAAATAATAAAAAATGCAAGTTTGAGACGAATTAAGATGTCCATGTATATCTTTCTGAAAGATGAATGTATTAAGCCAGTAACCTTAAATTACTTTTGGATACCGCATTGTAATAATGAGAAAATAATTGGTAGGCTTTTAGTAGTCAGTTTTTAACGCTTTCAGGAAATCGTCAAAGCGGTGGTATATTACCTATTCATTAATAGCTGTATATGGGTCAGATGAACGAATACTTGTTAATATTGAATATATTCAGATCCAATATTAACCCTTAAACACATATATAAGTTTGCCGTTTCAGATTTGTATATTTATTTACTGGTTAAACTAAAGGCGACGCTATATTTACTGGTTAAACTAAAGGAGACGCTATATTTTATATAAGTTGTTACTGTAGTGTAAAAAAATTTGGGCATTCATTACATTATGGAAATCTAAGATTACTCACGAAAAATTCACATACGCTTTTCTGTTAGGTATATGGTATATATTAAACAGTACGCTTTAAAAATATTGTTTTACTTATTTACCTTATCTTTGTGGATTATATGACACCAAAAAAAAGTTCACTAAAGACATGCTTTATTTATCGTTGACCTTAAGTGAAAGTATATCCTAAATGCAGCACCATTTTACACACAAACTAATATCAAGTGTCAGCGTGTGTCTGTCTGTATGTATGTGTGGACGTCAGTAGCACGAGAAAAAAAAAATTGCTTTCTCGACCACACCGAACAATCTCCAATGTGGCTTCTCTATACTTCATGATACACAATTTATGTCAAGTTGACTTACCTAAAATCTACGTAACAAAGAAGAAGAAATTTTTGTATGGATTCGTACAAGTGATGCTGTCTTTCTAAAACTTAATAACTACTGCATCCAAAAATTAATAGTTGTCACTTTTGTTGCAGTTTTTGCTGTTACTACTAAATTTCTGTTGTATTTCATAAGGATTATTTTACGTGGTTTAAATCTTATTAGTTTTGTGACTTAGGGCTTTGTTCATTGGCAGCAAATTGGTTATCTGCGTCCGCTTGGATGAAAACAAACTTAGAACATCAAACGTTTATTTCGTATGTTTGGATCCCTAATGTTAGTAAGGATAAGATATAATGAAATGAGTTGGAAATAACTAAAATTTAATAATCGATCAGTTTTAACATCAGACACTCGAAGTCAGGAAAATAAATGAGAACATACATACATACATATAATGAAGCCTCTTTCCCGTAGGGGTAGGCAGAGACCACTTTTTTCCACTTGTTACAATCCATACATACGTCTTTCGCTTCGTCCACTTTAAATGAGAAATCCACTAAAGTTTTGAACATAAATTTTAACTATTTATTATTATCAACTTACATTTAACTCTAAGCTTAGCTTTCACGCCACCTACCGGTCATCCCTCTTGACTTTGCACGAACAGTTTTGCGATCAATTCATTCGAAAATTTTTGACAAACTGAACATAAAGTTATTTAAAAACGTCTTTGGGATATAGAATGAAATGATAGACGCAACCAGAGAAGAACGTTAGATAGATAGACGCAAACAATGTAATCGAAACTAAGCCGTGTACCTACTAAATATAGTTGATTAGCTAAAGAAATTTCTAACTTTTTCACCGATCCAAACAAATGAACTTTATGAACATAAAAATAAATATAAGTGAAAGCAAGACAGTGTGAGAACTGGTGACATTAATAATATTTCACCAATTTTTAGTCACAGGTTGGCTGCCACTATTTCACCACCCTGTCTTAAAAAACAATTAATCTTAAAGCACATTAAATTGGAAAAGTTGAGTTCTCAAAATATTCCAAGAACTTTCATTTGCTTATTTTAATTCTTTTAAATTTGAAGAACATGAATAATTTCGCAGATGTACGGAATCAGGTATGCTATGAATAGAAATTCCAGGTATTATACAAGTTAATCAGGTCAAGGCTGAATAGAGGCCATGGCGCTTTACGATTAGGTGTTGCATTGTTTCAAACTTTTCGTATTACTAGTTCGCATAAATTCAAATTGTGATTATATTAGCACTTTTTAACATATACACACTGTTGTCTGTACCCAAGGTAAGCAACTTAATTTCTGTGTAGTAAATATGTAGTTTACTGATGTACGTTTATAAACATTTATTTAAATATGCATAGTTGACATTATAACTATATAATTTAGTCTTGTCTGCCTGTCTGTTGGTGTAAGTATTTTGTCCACTGAGCCATTTCGTCTCTTTGATTATTACTATTTTCACATACTTAATAGTTAAATTTGATGGTCCATTTTTATTAAAGTAAGTTTAAAAAGTTTTCTTTTTTGTTGTTTCATTTGAAACCTCGAGATTATATATATTTACAAAACTTTTTATGAATAATTAAATTATATAAGTATAATATTTCAGAAGTTCTGAATGGTATAAATTTCACAGTTGAAGAGAATAAGAAAAATATTTTAATGATATCCTATCTCTTTATAAGGTCTGCAATTTCTACTTTCTTCGATCACGAGAACGGTCGTCTTTCAAGATATGAAATTCTAGATTAGTTTTAGATTCAATTATTACACGGATTAAAATTCATTACAGATATTAATTTGATTCAAAATGTCTGTGAGTTTTATTTAATTAAAAATCGTGTATTAAAAAGTTACAATGTTTACTTTTATTAAATTTGTGGCAGGTTTAATTAATTACATTGACGGTGCTATGATAATTATTATTTTAAGAGGATAGTTCGCGTTTTGGCTGCAAATCACAACAAAACTAAGGTTTGAGTATAAAAAAGACTGGGCATGGTTATCATCATCATCACTTCAGCCTAATACAGTCCACTGCTGGACATAGGCCTCTACAAGTTCGCGCCAAATTTGGAGTGCACTCATGTGTTTTGCCCATAGTCACCACGCTGGTCAGGCGGGTTGGTGACCGCAGGGCTGGCTTTGTCGCACCGAAGACGCTGCTGCCCGCCTCGGCCTGTGTATTTCATAGCCAGCAGTTGGATGGTTATCCCGCCATCGGTCGGTTTTATAAGTTCCAAGGCGGTAGCGGAACTGTGTTATCCCATAGTCGCCTCTTACGACACCCGTGGGAAGAGAGGGGGTGTCTATATTCGTTACTGCCGTAGCCACTCAGTAATATTAATAATATTAATAATACTTAATAATACTACAGTAATAATAATAATTCGAGCTACTATGTACTTTTTATTATGTTTCTTTTGAAATAAGAAATGTAATTCGAAATGTTAGTACATATTTTGACTTTCAAATTATATACATGTCAAGTACTCGTACAGTACCGAAGGCGATTTATTAGCGCAGAATTTACAAACGTCATATCTCAAGTCAAATTAAATCCAATTAATTAAATAACAACATACCTATGGATTGAAACAAAGTAAATTTACCACTTAGACGCCACGTTGGCGGAACGGTCACAGCTATGGATTGTGTCTGTTGCGCTGGCGGTTGCGGGTTCGATCCCCGCACATGACAAACATTTTCATTGGTCATATAGGTGTTTGCCGTGGTCTGGGTGTTTGTGCAGTCCTTGTGGGTCTCCCCACCGTGCCTCGGAGAGCACGTTAAGCCGTCGGTCCCGGTTGTTATCATGTACCCTTGATAGCGATCGTTACTTGTAGTAGGGAATATACCCGCCAACCCGCATTGGAGCATCGTGGTGGACTAAGCTCTGATCTTTGTCCTACATGGGGAAAGAGGCCTATGTCCAGTAGTGGGATATACAGGCTGAAGCGTAAGCGTAAGTTTACCATATTATTGAAGCGTAAGCGTAAGTTTACCATATTTTTATTCGAGCATACGTAAGTATTATTTAACTACATGTCAAAAAGAAATTAACCAGACGTCTCAAAGGGACGTCATAAATGTCAATAAAACTGCCTGAAATATATGTCGACCATTTGATTTCTAACGATACTCAATTTTTTTTCGATAATAAAAGAGTAGAATACGGATATACGGATATACGGATCCGGATATTTTGAAAATAAATAAATAAAATAAAATAAAATAAAATATCCTTATTTTGTTTGTAAAGCCCAACTTACATATGACAAAAGAATCTTTCTTTAATATAGGCTTCAAAATGAATATTTAAAATAGATAAATCAATTATAAAAAAAGAGCAATATTTTATTATTTTAGTCTGCAAATATTAAAAATTGACAAAACACCTTGGAGATTCTTGAGATACTACAATCGTAGTAATAAATAATTTTATATAAGCTTAGCTTTGAGTGTGAGGCGAGATTCGTGCGATAACTTTCGAGACGATCTCGTTGACTCTGTCGTAAAATCTATTTAACTTTTCGATTCTATAAGTCAATATGATAACAGACTCTCGTATTTATTGAAATATGAACTTGCATGATGTGTCAGATGATTGTCTCTGCTCTGAGTCGTTAAACTGAATTATTTTTAGTTACATTGTGATATTTATTTAAACTTTCGCTCACGAATACAAGGTTTTAACAGTATTACAAATGATATATAAAAAGAGAATTTGCGTCAGTTGCAATAGGCGGCTTTAACACAAATACAGCGATCTCTCTCTGCAACCTTTAGGCAGAGGACTAAATAAGGAGTGTGCGATGGGGGGCAAAAATGTTATGTAACATACACATGTACATATATGTACATATATTATACTCAGTACCTGGGTGACCGAGCTTAGCTCGGTATTTTCAGTAAATCGAGTTTTTTGGAAATCATATTTAAATATGAATTACATATTTGTAAAATATGAATACTATTTTTTTTACCGACAGTGATAAAAAATATAAATATAAAAAATCAAAAATAAAAAAAATAATTAAAATATAATAATGATAAAATATGAATAATATTTTTCGATTTTACATACATTATTGGATGAGTGCAATTAGAAAAAAAAAGAAATAAAAATAACGACCCAGGATAGGAACCGTGGTCATTTTCGGTTCATTCGGTTCACGACCGGCCGATTTCCCACCTGGGCTATTACAACTTTACTGGGATTTACGAAATTTACCTTTGTATTCTAACGATATTTTTTCATTGTTTAAAACTGGGATAAAACGACATTTTCTAAAAAAAAAATTATGTGGTGTCATAGGAACCAAGTAGGAACGAAGTTCCTTCCGAAAAAAAAAAATGTTGAATTATATATATATTTTCTAGTTCTTGATTTTTTTTAATTTTGTTGATTGGTTTTTAATTAAATACATAAAAGAATTTAGGAAATTTAGTATTTTAGAAAATAGCAAATACCGTAAAATAAAATAAATCAAACAAAATAATAATAATAATAATAATTCAAACTATTAAGTGAAATAAAAAAACATGTGTCTTTATTTATATTTGTCGACAGTATAAAATTACATAAATAATTTAAAAAAAGTTTACTACTAATATTTTAGTTTTACAAACGTCATATTATACAGTCGTGTGACTGATATTACGTCACTTCCGTTATATATTTTTCTTATGGTTTTAGTATCACATTTTTTTCAGTTCGGTCGCCCAGCCAAATGTCAAGCCTGCCGTAAGGAACTTCCTTCCAAAAAAAAAAAATGAATCCTACCTAGATTTATTTATCTCCTCCGAAATTGCCTGCATACTAAATTTCATGAAAATCGTTGGAGCCGTTTCCGAGATTCAGATTCTATCTAATATATAAAATTCTCGTGTCGCGGTGTTTGTAGTTAAACTCCTCCGAAACGATTCTCATAAAATTTTGTGTGCATATTGGGTAGGTCTGAGAATCGAACAACATCTATTTTTCATCCCCCTAAATGTTAAGGGTAGGCCCACACCTAAATTTTTTTAACTTTAGATAAATTATTATTACAATACAATACAAATATACTTTATTGTACAACCAAAAACAATACAAATAACATAAAAGAAAAAGAAACAAGCGAGAAATATTATTTTTTATCTTATTATGATTTGGCGTTGAAAAATATATACAACCCTAAATTTTCGACCCTTCTAGACCAACCCCTATTTTTAAATAGCGTTTAGCGGCAAGACAACGGCAACGTTTGCCGAGTCAGCTAGTATATGTATATATATATATATATATATATATATACATATACATACATACACAAACACATAATTATTTATCTATCAAAAAACTTATATATAGTATATTCTATCAAAAACGAAAGACGTACTTTTTCCGTTTCCTATTACTAGGTCTCTGTGTGCTGCTCTACATCAAAAGAGCAAACAAAATAAAATCGATCGCCGATATCATGTAAACATGTATGGAAATCATTAAGTATATTTACTATGTAAAAAATTTGTTGACAATATGGACATTATTATATGTATCTCTTCAGAGGGTAAAATTTCTATAAAGGGTATTAGGAATCGATTTCTCTCTATGTCAAGACACGAGTATGAAACAGGTTTATGTACAATCCGTAATACTTCTAAACTACATAATCGTTATGTAAAACAGGATACTTATATTCAGTTTTATTAATATTCTTTCCATCTATTCACAAAGGAATTCCCGTAGAAAACAAATGGCATACATCGAATATTACCCATACTTTTAAGGGTTCTATGACAGAAAAGTTATGTACTAAAAATATTACTACATTTTGATGTATCAGAGTTGAGCCGGGTTTTTGTTGTACAACTTTGGGGAAAATATTAATAAGGAGCAAGACCGTACAATCTAGTTTTTATTTCGAAGAGTCGTTTTCGTATTACTATTACTATCTTCCTTATTACTATTAAAATTAAGCATTTGGCTGTATTTATTATTATCTTATTCAGAAAAAATAATTATTTCATCATCGTTCAGGCTTCGAGATCTACAAATCCTGCGATGACTTAATTTTAAGCAGTTTAATTTTTAGATTTGTATAAGTAGTATTGTTTCATATAAAATAAGATAATTAGGTGAGCCGAAATATTTCAGTCTTGTGTCTGGGTCTATAAGTCTTAGCGTTAACATTTATAACTTAAGAATTTCTTACAAGTAGACTTAGAAATTAAAATATAGATTTATAGCCGAGTACCATTATATAATTTAAGATGTAGTTTGATAAATCAATTCATAAAATAAGGTTTCATATATTTATCTCGATTTGGATTTAATATTAAGAATATGTAAATTAGTAAAAATGTTTTTTTTTTTTTTATATATAACTTGGTAGGTAAACAAGCGTACGGTTCACCCGATGGTAAGCGATTACCGTAGCTTATAGACGCCTGCAAAACCAGAAGCATGGCAAGCGCATTGTCGATCCTATCCCCGATTCCCCCCAGGAGCTCTGGTCATCTTACTTACCAACAGGAACACAACACTGCTGGAAAACAGTATTATTTAGCTGTGATTTTATACTACCCCAGTCGGGCTGCTTCATATTTTTAGCAGGGAATTTCCTGCTTTGCCCTACCTCAGTTAATAACGTTCAAGGATCACATACAGTTTTGTTCATAAATATCAACACAATTTGTAACAAGCAAAACTATTGTTCAAATAAAAATATAGTAATATACATAATAGCTAGCTTATTATTTATAAACTTTTTCGACATAAAAAGCATCTTAAAACCTGTCTGCCAAACGTGCTGCTAACTGATGTAGCAACAATTATTTTTTGTTATATATGAATGTAAATAATACATACATTATACCCTGACTCCAGGCAGGAATTGCAGACATAATTTTTGAACCACTGAAAAGAAAAAAACTTAAAAGGAAAGTTAGGATAAAATAATATATTTAAAATACTTGCTATTTTTTCTAAACAACTTAAGAAAGTTGGCTGTTGAATATTTTACCAAGATTAATGATGAAGGAAATTATTTTGTTTTGTTGCTGTTCTGCGGTTGAAGAGAGGCCGATAATTGATTGCCGCGATTAAATGTCTCAGTCTGATAAAATAGATTGTTGGCATCGTCTTTGTGAACTCGCGAAAGCAAGCGCAGTTACAAATAAATTAATGGAATTACAATGAATAAGTATTTAAGAGCCTAGTTTTGTTTCATGCGCTTTGATTTTCGTTAAAATGTTTTTATTTAATTATTTAAGTGTATGTATAATTGCAGTAAATATATATTTTTTGATTTAAAAGGATTTGGAATTTGTGTTTAATTCTATAAATATAAATAATAGTATAATACTTATACTACAATATAAATAAAAATAAAATAAAAAAAGTTAAAAATTATATATAAAAAGTATTTATATATTGAAATTCGAACTTTTATTTTTGAAAGAACGTGAAACATTATATGTTCATAATATGAATAAAGTTGAACTCTATACTAATATTATATAAGGTCAAAGTTTGTTTGTTTGTTGTTGTGCGACTTGAAAAATTCTTTTTTGTTGGACAGCCCATTTACTGAGCAAGACTATCAGTGAATTTTTTTCCTCATATCTGTATTGTAACATACAGTTTTATCGAGAACGTGTTAGATATGTCAAGTGAAATTTTGTGTATCAGAAGAGTAGTATAATAAACTGACCTGAAATTAGTTGACCTAAGAGAGATACACACAAGATCTTGCCAAAATAACCTATTATACCTGTATTAATAAGAAATAATAGAGAACAACGATCACACACAAAATTAAAAATTACTTTATTGAACAATATTATAAACCCACTTTTGAATCAACATTTTAAAATTCCATGAAGTTATTAAAAAGCTAATAAAAACTACTTCGGAAAGTACGTTATGCTTTAGAAGAGACGGCAAGATTAATTTAACTGGAATACATTATGTTAAGAGTTCTATTCCTGAGTTAAAGCTCTTAAAACTGTTTACTATGCCTTCATTATTCAAAAATAATTACTGGATCATAGGATTTCATCGGAAAATAAAATTTGTTATTCTAGTATTAATTATTATAATGAAAGCAAATACGTCGTTGTGTTAAAAAAAATTGTTTTTAAAAGAATTTAATTAAATATTATTATAGCGTTATATAATAAAACGTTAAAAATTTTCTGAAATATTTTATCAGGCTTTAACAACAATTGGATCAATACAAACGTGCTCATTCCTGGCTCACTCATAAGAATGATCCATTTTGTTGTAATTGGCGATATTGACCTCAAAACGCACCAATGGAGTCCCATATAAATAACTCAGAAATCTATACCAACATGATTATTAGCTACGCGTCCTCGACTTGTTTGTTTAGGAGTCTTTCCATTCCTATATTTGTCGAAATCATATTTCATACTCTTTCTAAGAAAAGCTTATTAACATTTTTGTACATTTCTTTCTCTGCACAAAATTTTGCCTTTCAAAATAAATATTGGACATTTAATTTTCGTTTTATTTTTGTAAGTAATAAAATGAAATAATTTTACGTTTGTAATTCATTAATGTGTGTTTAACTACAAACATAAAAAATCAATTTAAATAATTCGTCTCATTTCCGTTTTGTTTGTATCTTATTTTTATTGTGCAATTGCTTATCCGGTAAACTTCCTATCACTTGTGGTCGCTGTTCGTTGATGATGATTGTTGATGTTCGCAGATGTACGGGGTTTATATTTTTTTGATTAGCTACGATCATTCCTAATCAACCTTCTGAATTATTTCCATTTAAAAATGTATACTACTAAAAAAGAAAAAATTTAATTAAAATAAATTATCATTATTTTTTATACATATTTGTTAGCCTTTCTCTATTATTTCCCATATTATTTTTGTTTCTAAACTAAAGATGAATTAAACTAACAAAAGGGAAAATAAACATTTAAGTAGGGAGTCTAACGAACAGTGGTTTTTACGTATCTATATATTTAAAAATTGCTTCTATAAGATGCAACAAAATGCTTTATAGGACATTTCTGATAAAGGACTTTATATCCTTTTGTTATATTTTCAAGCTTCAAGGGTATATTGTACTGCTTCATTAAAGTAATTATACTTTAATGACGTAGTGTAATGGTTTTCTAGCTTAGAAAGACTTTTCTCTAATGTTACATGTCTTTAATTTTTTTTATTAGTTAAAGTATGTTATGTTTTTTAGTATTTATTTTTGAAGGTTTTATACTATTTTGATTTCAATTTATATAAATAATACTTATCTTTTTTCTAATATTATTTTTATATGGACGCTTGAAATTGGATTCTAATAAAGAAAAATATGAAGAATATACAAAAAATGTCTGCTCTGGTACGTCCTAAGGTTGGCTGGTAGAAAATGCTTTTAGCATTAAGCCCGCCTTTTGTACAATTCTTTAATGTATTGTGCAATAAAGTATTAGTAAACAAATAAAAGGTAACCTCATATGAATGTTAAATTTACACGAAATTGTAATATTTAGATAAGGTATTTGATTTCAAACTTGAAATTAAATATTTATTACGTAGAAATGTCAATGACACTCATTAAATTAAAACGATATATACTTTGCTTAGTTATCTTTCCAATATCCAACTTTTTTTATAGTGTCGTACTATGCATTATATGTATTAAAAAAATAAGTTTTTATCTTATTTAATAAATATAGTCAAGATTACGTAAACGAAAGGACAACGGAGTTATAAAGGAAGGTTTTCTTGTGTAAGGATAATCAAAAAAGAAATAAATAAATAAATGGAAAAGTAAATCATAATGTTTATCTAAACAAGTTACATTATGTAGGATGAGACTAGCACTTCAAGAAAATGCGTTTTCTCTAGTGCTTTCTCTTGTACATAGCTCTTTATGGTCTCCACTTAGCCAGATATGCTCGTAAATTAGAGAAAAAAATAAATAAAAGTCGTCTGCCATATAAATTTTTTATTTTTATACGAGTCGTAGCGTACTAGCATTTATGTGAAAGTTATTACTTTTTTCCCTTTGATTGAAGTTACTTTACTTTCAACACATTCATAACTAAGGGTGGTAAGGCGTTTAATACCAAAGAGGAAAAAGTTGGGTAGCAACTAAAAGGAAGAACCAATAGAGCTTACAGTGAGAAACACAAATGCTAACGTTTTTTACTATGACCTTTCATATTTGAGGCACTTGTTGTAAGAGTCGACTGAAAAATAAATTATTGGGTTCAAACTCAATTCTTTGCTATTTACTTGCTTAGTCTAAGAGGCAGAGAGGGATCTTTAGAGCGAATGTGGTGATCATGGTGTAATTGGCTTTATCCACATACCATCAGGCGGCGCGTAAATTTTTTTGCTATCCTAGTGTTATAAAAAATACGTTTTAATACGGTATATGGTATATGGTATTTAGGATGTCGCTTGATTTTCATTAACTAGAAAATTATCATAAAGAATTTGTTCTGTCTCTATAATATATCCTGAATAGTCGTTAAGGCAAAATAAATTATTCAAGTACACACAACAACTGAATAAGCTAGCTCCGTTCTTTAATGAACACCAGCGGCTGCACGTTGTAGTACGTCGTACGTAACTTATAAAGATATTGCTATTTTTCAAGGCGTCGAGACAGTGAGACTTTTCGTGACAGTTCCGACGACTCTTATTTTACGTTAAATCTAATTTTACATATGAGACAGTTGAAAGATTTTTCAGTATATATATAATTTATGAAAAATACGTGTAAGGTTATTAGAACACTATAATGAAGCTTATCTTCCAGAGGATTTTTCATATACACCTATTGATATTTATCTAACGACTAGCTGTGCCCGCGACTTCGTCTGCGTGGAATTTTAAAGAAATAGTTATTATTCAGTCTTAGAGTTATAAATTTAAAAAAAAATCTAAAATAAAACCAGCCTAAGTTACTCCTTATTAAATCAGTTATCTGTCAGTGATTGTCTCGTCAAAATCGGTCCAGCCGTTTCAGAGATTATAATGTTATTTTGGTATGTCTACCGTATTTACATCCATATGCATTTAGAAAAAAGTGGTTATTTCAATATTACAAGCAGACTCTCCAAATTTATTTATTCGTATAGATAAATAGAAACGCTGGCGTAACAAAGACATCTAAGAAATATTTGCGGCATTGTTCAAAGTAATTATAAAATTAATAAGTTCCAGCATTTTCAAAATTCTGTGATATATTTTGTAATTAACAGTTAGGTATATATTATTTTCTGTTACATATTAATATAATATTTTTCATTTATATAACTGTAAGTATTTTTTTCATATTCCTAGGCACTCTCGTATAATAACATTGTAAGAAAGTGTTCTTAATTAAATTTCAAGTAAACTTGTGTTATTACATCGTATTATAATTATGTTTGCAGGCAAACGAAAAAAAAAATCGACTTCAATTATATAGACAAGTAATACAACGTAGGTAGACGAAAAATTAGTCATGTAAATACGCATTATCAAAGATTGCTCCAAAAGTTGTAATCAGATCTCGATGAAATTTAAATGTGACAACATGATAAACACCGGCTTTCGATTAAATTAAAAATCATCAAAATCGGTACACCCAGTAAAAAGTTATGCGGATTTTCGAGAGTTTCCTTCGATTTCTCTGGGATCCCATCATCAAATTCTGGTTTCCTTATCATGGTACCAAACTAGGGAAATTTTTTTATCCAACGAAACAAGGACTATCAAAATTGGTTCATAAACGACGGAGTTATCCCCGAACATACATATAACTAAAATAAGAATTATATGGTCAAGCTATTTGACAGTTTTTCTTTTTAAGAAAATAAATTCGGTGTTTCATACCAATTATTCTCTGTAGGATTTAATTCCGAATCGGTGAGAGGTAGTTAATTAAGTTAAGAATAAATTAGGTTATTGTCTACACAATAATCTACCAGGGATATCTCCTTTCCAACAAAAGAATTATTATCAAAATCGGTTTATAAACGACGAAGTTATCCCCGAACATACATACATAATATATATATATATATATATATTTTTTTTTTTTTCTAACCCCTAATATATATACGGTCGAATTGAGAAACCTCCTCCTTTTTGGAATCGATTAAAAAGAGGATAATTTTTATTAATATATCAAGAATTAAATATTTTATGTATTATTATTATATTATATAATATTTAAAAATGATATATGATATATAATGATATATATATATACATATATTGTATGATAAATGAGGGTTAGAAAAATAAATTTGTTAACAGTCAAAATGTTAGTTTATCCTAGAAATATATATACGGTTACATGTGTTCAGCTTAGAACATTCTACTTAAATTATATTTGCATGCCAGACGTAGATAAATTAGGGTCACTTTGACGTTAAAAAATTATAATATAATAATTTTGAAGTGTATTCACAACTCAAGATTTGTGAGGTTAGTAGCATTGTAATTTAAATAATTTATAGTAGTTTTCGCTAAAACGAAGGCTCCCTTTCTTTCACTTTAATTATTTCTTTATAAAAATGTACTAGCTTTCCGGCCCGGCTTTGCACGGGTATTTAACAAAAAATTCCAATTCCTAATTTTTTTAAATAACTTTTTTCCTTTTCGTTTCGAAATCGCTTGTTTCGCTTTTCAAATCGAACTAACTCTGGCGGGCGACACCGGGCTCTTATATATTCAGAGAGCTAGGCTCCAGGATATTCGAGAAAGTTTGAGAATATTTTCTTTCTCACACCTTCTAGAATGTTCTCGACATTATCGTCCGCCGTAACAATAGGTTCTGCAGCTGTAGCATACGTAGTAAAGGGGCGGAATTTAAAACCTTAAGTTTTAAAATGTTTTCAGAACTATTTTGAATAACTAAAACTATGTCGCTTTAACTCCAAAATAACTAATTAAGGCCTTATGATTATTAATTTTCAGCAAATTTATTTTACAATGAAAGACTGAATAAATTCATAAAATTGATTAAATGTACTCCATGCTTATGAAGAACGTGTAGCTTTATTTGCCAATTTTGATCATTTGTATAATATAAAATTTCATACCTACATATAGAATGATATATAAAGGTTCTACTGTGTACTACATGTAGTCAATTACCTGCTATCTTGTACTATATAATGACAGGTAAATTAATTGAATAGCTCGATTAAGACTAGACAGAAACTGGGTCAATCCTCAATCTCTAATCGTTCAAAGTACTCACATAAAACAAAGCTACATCAAGTACTTGTAACGAGGATTGCAATTAATCTTATCTTAATCCTGTTTTTTTACTAATTTTTATCCGATTGCTTATCTGAAGCACCCTCGTCAAGTTTTATCTTGTCCCTATCAATCTCCCGGGATGAGGACCTAAAAAGGCTTAATTTCGAGAAATGAAATGATAAATTTTGTTGAATTAATCACGTAGAGACGAACATCACGAAATGAGATTCGTTAATATTTTGTGTTTGTATAAATTTAGTTAAAATATGCATACACGTTATTAATGACAAATCATATTTCTAAAAGTAAATTTAAAAAATTATCGACAAATTAAATATTATATATTTTTTAAAACAGTTCTATATGGTTGACGAGCCAGTGACATTATTTGATAACATAAACACCTATTAGGGAAATACTGATGATGATTCACATTTTGTAAAGTAGAGTAGGAAAATTTGTGTTCAAGTTTTCTTTTTATATAAATTAATAGAAATTCAAGAGCAATGGCAATCCTTACTTTCGGATAACACGTAAAATGTGATCTTTTAATTAATAAGCTTTTTTACCCAAAAAAGATATTTAAAATAGATAATGATCATATGTGTTTAGTTTAAGATATAATATATAGAAGTATATACGTTACAGTATGATACATATTATGAACCTATGTACATATAGAATTACCCTAGGGCTAGTCATTATAACATAATATACATAGGCGTTACCTAATATAACACTCTTTAGGCGTGAGATAATATGTTAATGAAACATGCGAACATCTAATTAATATGTAAACCTACACGTGTAATTTTTATGTTTTAAATTTATTATTATGTAGAAAAAAGAGTGTGAAAATACTTAAATATTTTACATATTAAAATATTTTATTATTTTTACTATGTATAGTATAAGTAATTACTTTTTTCATCATCATTTTTAACTGAATAATTATATTTGAGAAGTTCATGCATTTAAAAGTTTTACTAAATTCAATTTACGTATGATGTATCTTTCGATTTTTTTTTAATTGAATAGCTACCATTTTATGCATTCTAATTTAAAATACAGGTTGCAAAGAGCTCAAAATATAATATTTATTCACTATGTGATTAGCTTTTAAAATTAATTTGTTCTAAACCAATCAGAATCATTGAACAAAATAATAAGTACAATTTTTTTTTTGTTATTTAATATCATATTGTGACGCTTTTATAAACGTCCTACATATAAAATTAGAGACAGTTATTTTAGCGTTAAAAACAATGTATGAATTACTCTCTTGTTTTATAGTTGTCGTACGTTGAACCTCTGTGTAGGGTAATACGACCTTGATCCCGATTTGTTATAGGGAGGTTTAAAAGGCCATTTTAAATCCAGTGACAAATGGAAACCATTTTAAAACGTTACAGCTACGAAAAGGGGCAAATTGGTTACAGGTCATTAAGGCGCCTGTTATGCTAATTTTATTACTCAACTCGCGTGCACTTCTGTATAATTTCAACTGGTTTTTAGTACTAGCGATTATCTTTAACCTATTTCATTGATACGAAATTTTAAGAAGATTCATAAATTTCTGTCAATTATATAGTTAAAGACACGCGTAAATAAATCTATTAAGACTAAACCAAAATTTTCCTTATTTAAATAGGCAACAAAAGCACTTCTCGAGCCTTTTTTACAGATTAAAGTTGTAAATAATTTTTAATATCATAGCAAAAAACGACTGTTCCAGCGGGGATAGAACCTGCATCTCCAACTTACCGTAAAAATTGTTTAGAATTTCCTAATGTGTGGGTAACACAAAAATAAATCATACAAATTAAAGTTGTAAAACTTTTGAACAAATTAATTAAATTAAGAACAAATTAGATTATTGTGTAGACAATAACCTATAAATTATATTTAATCATATTGATTCAAACTATTAAGTGAAATAAAAAACACGTGTCTTTATTTAGTTTTGTCGACAGTATCAAAAAACATAAATAATTTAAAAAAAAGTCTACTAGTAACATTTTCACACACATATATTCAAGTAAATATTATCAAAGATTACTCAAAAACTCGCAGTCAAACACCCAGTCAAAACTTCTGGGACACATAAAAAAATACAACTCATACAGTCATCATAGTGATATAATTCAAACGTTCATATACACATTTTCATTTGCCTATATTTACGGTTTTATACATTATTTTATACTATAAACAAGTATTGTAGTATATTTTCTAGAAAATTCCAATCAATTTTCAACTACAAACATCATCAAGTTTTAATAAAATATTTAATCTGTCACAAAGATAGTCTCGTAAAATTGCTCCGGAAGACAATTTTTCATCGAAAATCTCGAGAGTAACTGAAATATCCTTTAGTCTCGCTGCATATTGCACAATAATTTCTTTACAAAATTTCACACACAAGCATATAACAATCCGGATGTCTTGAAAGTTCTTTGGAATTTTTTTTCTCGATATAAGAAAAAATATATATGTAACTTCGACTAGGGCCATCCAGCAAATTTTCAATTCATATTTCATGCCAAGTCATGCTTGACTTTACTTGCATTCGATTTCCTATTATACATTACGTTTAGAATTTTTCTAAAAGATTTTTTCTATTCTGTGCCACGAAGCATATCATCACGTAAGTGCGAGTAAGAAAAGACGTAAGTGAATTCCTTGACACGAGTTCGTGACCTACATATGTATCAGTTAGTTTATAACCCAAAACATCCTCATTTTATTTATTAGCCATAAGAACATGAACGAATTAAGTATGCGAATAATTAGGATGCAGACGTAATAATTCCAATGTTTTATTACGCACCGTCTCGATTTCTGTATTAATATCAGAGTTAATATCAGCCAATAATGTCAGATATATTTCACAACTTGACAAACAGAATTTGTAAAGGGTTGACTGCGTAATACCGTTTACTATATTTTCGAGGTAATGCACAGCAGGAAATATCCTGCTCAAAATATGCAGCAACTCGCCTGGGGAAGTAACGTACGGAAGATTTATACATACATTACTTGAAAATAAAATAATTCTTTCACAAGAAATTTCACGTAATATCCAGTAAGATATAAGTCTGTAAATTAGTTTGATGGAAACGAAAAAAAGCGACTTCAATTGCATGGAACAATGTTGGTAGACGAAAAAATAGTCAAGTCCATGCGTATTACTATGGATAACTCAAAAAATACGGGTAAGATATAAAACAAGCATCAGCCTTGCAAATAAAAAAAATCATCGAAATGGGTGTACCCGGTCAAAAGTTAACATACATTAAAAGTGCCTGGTAACATGAAAAAGTCGAATTAAGAACTTGAAGTCGGTTAAAAAGTATAACAATTTTAGCTTAAATGACAAAAGAATAAGGTAAAATAAGTAAGTAAAGGTAGTAAGTCTCTACTTAAATTAATTTGTAGTTGAATAAGTCAAAATAATTTTGTTTACATTATTATTTATTTCTTAATACGCCTTATAAATACTCTGCTTTACACAATCTCAAAACAGTCATTAAGTCATCACTCACAATCATTAAAATGTTTCTAAGACTTTAATGGTGCATTATGTAAGGCTGTATCGACTGAAATAGCTTTTATTGTTTGTGCCGTGCTGTACTAACACGTTAATGTTCCGGTACGAATTCAAAGGTGATATGGCTATATTTGAATCAAGTACCATGTATTTTATTAACTGGCCTATTTTCACCTTTTTCTAATAAAGACGTCTTTAATTTTTTTAAGTGAAAATGTGGGTAGAAAAAGATTTGAATGGATTTTTTTTTTATCTTGTTAAATAATTGGAAAAATCAATTCATAAAATTTACTCGAAAGCGTCCATTTTCATCTGATACCTGAAAAAGATACCATTTTGTAGGTCATTGTATTAACATCAATTTTTATAGCTTCATTCAATTTCAATTTGGGAAACTCATTTCAAGAAGATTGTCTTGATAGTAAGATTGATTCGTACTTTTACTTTTAATTGTCAGAAGTTTTTAAGACTCCATATCTAGATTTTTTGTTACTTAACAACTAATTATTGATACTAGTGTTCGCCTAGTGTTCAAAATTCGACCATAATTAATTTAAATTATAAGTTTGAACATTATTAAGGTTATATTGTCAAAGACTTTACTTAAAGAAATACAGTCATTTTTTTTATATCACTAGGTCGGAAAACAAGCGTACGGCTCACCTGATGGTAAGAGATTTCCATAGCTTATAGACGCCTGCAACACCAGAAGCATTGCAAGCGCGTTGCCGATCCAATCCCCAATCTCCCCCAGGAGCTCTGGTCACCTTACTCACCAACAGGAACAAAATACTGCTTGAAAGCAGTATTATTTAGCTGTGATCTTCTGTAAGGTCGAGGTACTACCCCAGTCGGGCTGCTCCAGACTTTGAGCAGGAGATTCCTGCTATGCCCTACCTCAGTTAAATCATCATGTTAATGTGTAATGTTGTCATGTTAATATGTAATGTTTTTTTTATTGATATAATGTATTTTTTTTATGTATAATTGAAAAAAATATTAGTATTCTGCACTCTTCCTCTATGTAAACTATAAGTTTACGAAATTTCATACTCCTCCGTCCATGCAATTTTAATAACAAGGGGTACAAAGTTTTTGCTTCACGTATTAATATATAGAAGATTAGGGTTCCGATACCGATCGCTGATGTGGTTCCAGTACCAACTACTTCGAGCTTCAATTCAATCTTAAGGATGTAAACGAAATACTGTGAACAATCACTATGCTGTACTGAACAATGTAAATCAATGGTTTTACCTTCTTATAATATTGCAGTGAGGGTAAAATTACTGATAAGAAATCAATGAAAAAAAGAAAGAATAATAGATAATTCCTCACAAGTAACATTAGTGTATGTAGTAACACAAAATAATTGAGTGTTTATTAACCGATAAAGACACATGTCCTCACACACAAATCCAATAAAATCTTTAAGAGCCACTCATAATGGAGGTTGCATCATCGCGCATTAAACTCATAGCGGTCTGTACTCTATATATTTTTAATATAGAAGTAGGACAGCTTCATCTAGGCCACATTTAATGGATATCATTCTTACGCGATGGAAATCCCATGTCCATCTCGATGTGACCTAAAGATATTTTATCGTCATCATTAAGATATTAAAGGAATGGTAACGACCCTCGGGTCATTTATGATGGACTTGGTGTCCGTTTTATTGCCCCTTCATCATTTTGATGTCCCGAGAAATTGGTAGAAAAGTGCCAGAAAAGGCTCTTCAGTATACTTTAATTTATTGGATCAATTTGTGTTTTCTAACGGATTATTGGTACTTATTACAGTATCACTTTCGTATTCGTTTTTAAAGTTAATTTTTTTATATTTTGAATTTTATCAAGGTTCGTTTAATTTTTAAATTACTATAAATTACAGACTAATTATTATATTATTACTATATATTATTACTATAAAAAACGGATATTCATCAATAATTTATCATAATTATATTTATTGAATGTA